>NC_142525.1:1570000-1870000 GCF_964205215.1 Stylophora pistillata
GGATGAGTAGGCTTTGGTTGGCTTGATCCTCCAGTGCACACATATCCAGCATCACATGGTGGCGCGGTATCATTTAATATACCAGAGCCATTACAATACTTTCCTACAGGACATGGGTTACACTGTGACTTGCTGGAGATACCGCCATCATTATGGAAAGTACCCGATGGACAGGGTTCAGGATCAGAACCATTAAGACAAAAATACCCTGGAGGACAAGCATCGTTAAGGAATGCGAAAGGGAAGTTCACATAATCTGGGTAGTTGATGGCTAGAAGGTCTTTATCTGGAGCTGGAGACTTGGATGCCTCTGTACAGTAATGTCCACCATAACAGTTTCCAGACGGTTGACTTAGGCCTTCTCTACCGCAATACGTTCCCCTTGGACAGCTTGTGCAGTTTTCAATAGCCGTCAAACCGAGTCTGTCATTGTAGGTGCCTGGAATCCATCAGGGAGAAAAATGGAGAGAAATATATTGTTCATCTAAATTTCAACATCGGGTTGGTAATTATGTATGACCTCCACTTTAGCATATATCGAACGAAACAGTCAGTGCATAAAAATAAGAATTCCAAAAAGTACTTACGTTCTGGGCATGGGAAGTTCCGATAGTCTCCAGTACCAGGTGGACAGTAATGACCTTGAGGACATAATGTTGCATTAACAACGGCCATATTTGTGGCGTCGCAGTAGTAACCTTCTGGACATCTATTACAAAAACTTTTTCCAGGCTCATTTTGGAAGGTACCATTTTCACATCTGACTGGCTGGGCTGTCCCAGCTTTACAAAAGTGACCTACTGTGCACAAATACTCTTTTGGTGTTGGCGAACTTTGTCCACCTGGGCAATAATAATTCGCCGCACAGTCCTGAGTTGGAGCAGGGTTTCCTGTACCAATACAATACTTGCCAGGGGTACAATCTCGGCAATTTGCAATTTCTGTGTTCTTTGTCGTCTTAGAGAATGTGCCACTAGGGCAAGGAACTGGAACTCCTGTGCCAGATGGACAATAGTGGCCAACCGGACAATCAAACTGGTCTCGCACAGTTGAACTATCATTACAGAAATAACCCGCAGAGCAGTTTCCAACAGGTTCAGCCAACGCCACATGCGGACAGTACTGGCCGAGTTTACATGGCAATGGTTTTGATGAGCCCCTAGGGCAATAGTGGCCAGCAGGACAAATATCACCTGTGAAATATTAAGTGGACTGCTTAAAGTACTGCAACAAACAAAGAAGTATCACATGCATACATACACACAAATGTTAATTGACCAATTCCCATGGGGGCTTTTCAGGGCCAATTCCCACCCAGCAACCACCCCATGGGAGGACATCCATCACACAATAATCTCGTGCGTGGGAAATTAACGTCTCTTACCCCTAACCCTGTAGGAGACGGGACCTCCATTTATTCGTCCCTATCCGAGAGGACTAGAGTATCTAACCATTTCTTGACGTTATAGAAAGGTAGCATATTCTTCTCACTTGTTTTAAGACCTGGAGTGTTGGTCCGATAGCATAACTGCTGAGATTATCCCGGTTTGGTGAGGCGTACACTGATTTTACAAAAGGAAGACTAGGCATAAGATGACCGGGTTAAACATACAATAGAGACCTTAAGATACTACGAAATCGGTGTACTGGTAACGGGTAGCACCATGTTTTTTTCATTTTGCGATGACGTCATCGATCTTACCCAGTAGACCCAGCCGTTTACCCGGGGTAGACACCAGTTTACCCGTAGAAGAATTACAAGTACGAGAGTACGAGAAGGACAAGCTACATGATGGAGAAACGAGTGAGTTTTTAAGACGTTTTGAATTGTTTGACTCTTTGGCAATGTTATTGCAAGTCTGTTGAAATATTTTTGCCAAATTTTAAAGTTTAGCGGCAAGCGGCAAAGAAAGCGCGTCAAACTGGATTGACTTTGGATCTCAAATGCAAGGGTTGAATATCAATTTGTGGCGGTAATTTGGGGGATTTCTGAGAATTGCTCCAACGGTTGCGTCTACCAAAAGAACTGGCATTGAAAAATAGATAAAACCTAAGTCAACACTAGACGGAACTTTGCTTACAGCATCCGCAAGAAGAATTTCGATGTCCTCATCCTCAGTGTCAAGCGCATGGAGAGAAAGCATATCATTGGCGTACTTTCTAAAGACAGAACATTCGTAAAGGAAAATTTTGGATACATTTGATAGACTTTATTACACAATTTAGGTAACTTATTTCTGAGGAAAAAGAGCAAACCTTGCCATCGCAGCCGCCATCTTTGTAAACAGTCGTTACCAATCCCCGCGTGTTAACTCTTCGGGTATCTTAATCAAATGAGCTACGTACATGATACCCCGTACACCGATTTCGGGGTATCTTAAGGTCTCTAATGTTATATCCGCATACAATGTAAGTTTCACTTTACCTGTAGTTTTGTTCCATGCAGGACACACACATTCAAAGGCTGTGTAGCAGCTGTCCGCAGGGCTTGTTGCGTTACTGTAACTAGCAACACCAATGTCTCCCGGACGCTTGCTCCAAGAGCCGCCAGAGCAGAAAAAGCCCTCATCACAAAAGTCATTGGGCCAAACGCGCGAGGAACCTTCGCAGTACTTACCTGGATCACACAGTTTGCATGATGACTCTGATGCCTGGTCGGTAACGTTATTATAAGTACCTGGTTTGCACGGATATTGCGTGGCAAATTCTGTGCCATTTGGACAAAAATGCCCAGCAGGACATGATGCTGGTGTGACCGTGGTACCATCACAGTATTTGCCTGAAAATTACAGAAACGAATCTTGATTGAAAGCCCAAACATTTGTAGCGGAAAGAGATGATAAAAAACACTTGAAAACGAAAATATGTGTTGTTTTGTGGTGATATGGAGGAAGGTTATGAAAACAACGTTAAAGTTTGTGATAATTATAATTTCCAGACCTGAAAGGCATGTATCACAAGCTGGCATCTTCTCCACAGCAGCATAATTTCCAGGTTCGCATGGATGAAAAGTACTGCTGCCTTCTGGACATTCATGTCCCACGGGGCACTGTCCTCCCAAACCCGTAAAATATTGATCAGGAGCACTAACGTTCACACCTGATGTACAGTAGAACCCTAAAAACGACAAGAACAACATTTAAAAAAGCAGTGATGTTAATCACAGTTTACTATTACACAGTCATGATAACATTACTAAGGGGGTCTCCTTCCTTATTCTCGCTATTCTCCTTAGTTTCCTAGGGATAACAGTCTAGAAACTTTAAATTAATGGACAAAAAGAGGGACATACCTCCTTGACATCTTCCAGTGACAGTGCTTCGGCCAGCTGTCTCACAGTAGAAACCACCCGGACACTGTGTACACTCAGTTTCATTTGTCAAACCTATCCTATTACCAATAGTGCCCACTGGACAAGGTTGAGTGTCATACCCTGTACCTTTGGGGCAGTAGAAACCTGCGGGGCATGGGTCAGGCAAAACTGCGCCGATGCACTGATATCCCGCTGGGCAAATATAACAGGACGAAGCACCTAAAACGCAAAATAGAACAACCTGAATAAATTTGGTGCAACTCTGGAGATAAAGAAATTATTATTAAGAGGGGTGTCTTATTTAGTTACACCGTCCAAGTGCAAAACACTGACGTAACATAAACAAAGTCAAACCCACAATTTGGTAATTATTAAGAAGGAACAACGAAAAATGTAATTCAAATGCTTAGCAAACACTTCTCTGACAGATTATGTGATACGCTTAACTGGAAAAATGACAGTTTATATTAGATAAAGGTAATTATCTGCTAGTTACATTTATGTTAATTTATATAGTGTAAGGTCCTAGTATTGTAATATTTAGGAAGTTGATTGGAAGGTGAAGAACCACCGTGTGGAGGCAGTTTCCGTAAACCACTCAACCTATTACTATTATCATCGTTATTATTATTATTATTAAAAAATACGTTTCTATAACCGCAGCTCAGATATATGAATTTCATATATTCGTTGTGTTTGATTTATCATCTTACGGGTTTGTGCCGGACTAATTTCAAGACCTGCTCCCAGTTGGCTTGTTAGCTCAATTGGTAGAGCGCTGCACTAGTATCGCAGAGGTCAGTGGTTTGAGTACTGTACAGGCCTGAATTTTTTCAGGTCTGATTTTCGCTATTGCTTAATTAGTGCTCAGTTACTGCGAGGATCGTGCACAAAATACGTTTCTATAACCGCAGTTCAGATATATGAATTTCATATACTCGTTGTATTTGTATTATCATTACTATCTTTTAAGACTACCACGTATCAAACAGAGCAATCTTTTAAATTAAACACATAAAGAACTACCGGTGTGATTCATATAAGTTCCATTGTAGCAAGGCTGTGGCTTTATGGAACCCTCTACACAGAAGCTGCCTACAGGACAGATGTCGCCAGTTACACCATCTTCTGGATTACTCTTGCTAGCGTTTCCTTTACAAAAATATCCTGCATCACAATCGCCACTAACACCGAACAACCCAGTTTGGCTGCAGAACTTCCCTGGATCGCAGCTCACACAATCTTCAAGACGTGCTTTGCGCCGCCCAGGCTGGTATGTTCCTTTGGGGCACAAAACTGGTACTGGGGTACCTGCGGGACAATAGCTACCATTGGGGCACTCTGTTCCATGCGGTTGATTGAGTGGCATCTTTTCTGGAGAGCCTCCTATACACCAGAACCCCTCCTGACATTTCTTTCTGGGAACCTCGTTCCCAGTTCCATCACAGTAAAAGCCTGCTGAACATGGGAGACAACCTGATTCGTCTTTCAGCCCTGTTTCATTATAAAAAGTTCCTGAAAAAGCGTATCAAAATATAAGTAAAATACTCCTTTGAGTTATTTAATATTACTATTGAAAGCAATTTTGCTAAAAACGTAAAACCACCTGTCTACTGATGTTTGAACACCGATTTAAACAGAACTTTGTAAAGCTTCCTGGAATGTTTATTAAACAATTAAGGTCTCTCGGACACAAGTCGTCATGAATGCTTTATTTAAACATCAATTCCTTATTAGGTTTTTAAATATTTTTTTCCACTCTGAAGTTCACAATGTATCTGACGCTTTTGACAATCACATCATTTTATGATCTATTTTCAAACTTATTTTTTTTTCTAGCAAGGACCTTACCAGCTGGACAGCCAATTCCCTCTGATGACCCCTCTGGGCAATATTCACCCAATTTACATGTGTTGCCTGTCACTCCATCGGTTGGTGTTGATGAAGAAGCATTAAGGACACAGAAATGACCTGCAAAAGCAATCAATTTATCAGCCACCTAACCAAGAATCCGAAAAAGCAAAATGAACCACAAACAAAAAACAATCAGTAAAGCGCTCCGTCAAGGGTTTATTTTACAACATAACAAAAAGTGAAAGCGGATATAACTGTATTACATTGTTTTCTTTTTCTTTTTTGAAAAAAAAAAACACTGAGTTAATACACACCTGCTGCACAAGGTCCAGTAGGTTCCGTCAACCCAGGAGAGCCACAGAAGACCTTAGGTGGACAGGGCTTACACTGTTGAGGTCCTTCCAAGCCTGTTTCATTACTGTATGTGCCAGCAGGACATGGGAATTGTTTCTCAGTCCTTGTTCCACGTGTGCAGTAACTTCCAGCGGGGCATTTGGTTGGATGTATAACACCTGTAAGACTTGTAGCTGGATCGCAGTAATAACCAGAAGGGCAAACCTTACACTTGTATTGTCCTTCTTCATCTTGATATTCTCCTGGAACACAGCTCTGCGGCTGTCCAACTCCAGTGGGACAACTACTTCCTCTAGGACAAATCACAGTGGAATTATGCGTAGAACCACTCGGACAGTAATATCCTTGCAAGCATAAAAACAACACTTCTGTCGCTCCAGGTAGTGGGCAATAGTACCCAGCAGTGCAGTTCAAACAGTCTTCTTCTTTTGACTTTCCTACATATGGAGAGAATGTTCCAACTGGACAAGCAATCTCAATTTCTGTTCCTTCCGGACAGTAGTACCCAGCTGTACAATTCCTTGGATTGGAGATAATGTCACCACCTATGCAAAAGTAGCCAGCTGTACAGTTACCTTCGGGCTCTGCAAGCCCTTCCTGACCACAGTAACGTCCTTTGAGGCAACGTTTGGGTTCAGCAGAACCTTCAGGACAGAAGTGACCGAGAGGACAAATACCTCCAGTAAAGTTCACGGAATAAAGTGGGCAAGTAAAGTCCATAGAGTTGTGGAAGGTTAAATTCACATTAGCAATAGGCCTCTTTGAGTATGCTGCTCTTTCACAGTACCATCCTTCATCACAAGGTCCGTCTGGGTAAGTGTTACCGTATCCCTCACAATACATTCCTGGTGTACATGGAGTACAGTCAGATGGCTCAGTTGCGCCGGTCTTGTTATTAAATGTGCCAGGTGGACATTTAAATGGTGTGGTTGTTTCTCTTGGACAGTAATGTCCTCGAGGACAGACTCCACCTCCTTGAGATGTATCAACTGGGTTGGGCCTTATTGCACGGATCTCACAAAAATATCCAAGATCACAGGAACCATTTGGAGCCGCTAATCCTTCATGACTACAGTACTTTCCTCCATCACAATCAACACATCCGGAACGGCTTTGCAGCCTTTGATTTGGTCCGTATGTTCCCTCTGGACATGGCTGTGGTTTATGCGACCCCACGATGCAGAAAGACCCGGCTGGGCAAGGGGCTCCAGTTATAGTATCATTTGGGGTTGGAACACTTGCACCCTCTATGCAATAATAACCTGCATGGCATGTATCAGTTGGATGTGTGATACCTGACTTGTGACAGTAGTAACCTTTCGTGCACTTGGCACACTGGTCCTCCTCCATAAGACTTGTGACATTTCCGAACGTTCCCACAGGGCATGGGAACTGCTTGGCCCATTTAGTCCCATTTGGACAGAAATAACCAGCAGGGCAGTCTAAAGGCGCAATTACTCCACAAGAGACGTTTCCTTCACAAGACATGTTCTTTCTTGCTTCATCAGGATCACAATAACTTCCAGCTGGGCATGTGTAACAGAATTCTTGTCCAGAATATGGCTGGTAAGTCCCAGCAGGACATGGATTATGAAGTCCACTTCCTTCAGGACAGAAGTGACCAGGCTGGCATTCTTTGTCTGGGGGACTTTGTTGTGTTTCTCCTGCAGGGCAGTAAAACCCTTTCGAGCAATTTCCGGCTGGATAGTCTAGTCCGTACGTGGGACAGAACCTACCAGGAATACAAGGCTTGCAATTGTTTCTGAACTGGTTGTATTCAGTATCTGCATAAGTGCCTGGTGGACACGGAGTTGGATAAGAACTCTTCACTGGACAATAATTGCCTTTCGGACATCTGTCACCATTACTTTGATTGATAGGATGACTAAAGACTGTGCTTCCATTGCAATAATAACCAGCAGAACAAACCCCAGACTCGCTGTCTAGCTTATCCGTCTCACAATAGTAGCCTGGCGTGCAAGGAAGTGGCTCATGAGAGCCAGCTGGGCAGAAGGTACCTTTTTTGCAGAAACCACCGATCTGACCAATCAATGGACAAACACCCGTCCCATTTGCTATATCACTTATATCAAGTGGCTTCTTTTGCCATGATCCACCAGTGCAAAACCAGCCACCTGCACACAAGCCTGAAGGTCGAGACAAACCATTCAATTCACAGTACATGCCGACTGGGCAGAGTTTGCAGTCTTCCAATTTATCGCCCAAAGTGTAGTTTTTGTAACTACCTTTAGGACATGGAACGGTGAATGCCGAGCCATTGGGGCAATAGTAACCTTCAGGGCAATCAGTGAAGTTAGTTGAGGCATTTGGACAGAAATAACCAGGAGGACAGACAAGACACTGACTCTGTTTCCACAGGGAATTGTACGTGCCACCGGGGCAGGCAAATGGAGAAGGAGATTCAACTGGGCAAAAGTGACCGGGAGGGCAAGGACCTCCAGTTTCAGACTGGTTATCTGGATTTGGATATATTGCTCCTCCTATGCAATAATATCCTGCATCACAAGGGCCACTAGGCCACGAAAGACCAGCTTCCTCGCAGTACTGCCCTCCAGGACACTTTAAGCAATTTCGAAGTGAATGAGCATGCGTTACGTTATTGAAGTGACCAGCAGGACAAGCCACAGGGGCCTTTGGATCACCTTGCTCACAATAGTGACCACTTGGACAGATTCCAGCGTAACCTTTGTGACCTCCAGAAGGCTGTCTTTGGTCAGAACCATTGTGACAAAAAAACCCGGCATCACATTCTCCTGTAGTTGTTGTGCTGTTCAGGTACGCACAAAAGTAACCGGGTTCACACGGTTTGCATTGATCCTCCCGGGAGAGGAATTCAACTGGACTATAGGTTCCCCGTGGACAAGGCTGCCAGTCATGTCCAGTGCCCTCAGGGCAGTACCAACCTATGAGGAGATGGCCAGCAAAACGTTACAAATTCAGCTTTAACACAAAATTCACTGATTTATCTCGCGGTACCTACCAGCAGGGCATGGTTCAGGAGACACTTTATTGACACAGTAATGTCCCGCAGGACAGGTATAACATTCTCCTGCTTGAGTGTGGTTCATAAATGTTCCCGGTGAACAAGGGATTGGAATGGCTGTACCGCTGGGGCAGTGATGTCCAATCCAGCAAACGTCACCTGAAGACAAACGGGTACAAAGTAATAAACATTTATAAGTTCCTCTTTTTAACAATGCATGATTTCATTTCAATGAAATAAAATTATAGAGCAGAAGATCAAGAGTGAGTAAAAATTCGAGGTACGTGTCGCAAAGGGAATTTATTTGTGTGCACTAGACTACTCATTTATAGACAATTTCTATCAATGAGGGTTCTCAGAGGGATCGCACTCATTAAAATAGGAAGGGAAAGTTTATCTCACGATACTAACCAGTGATACCGTCAGTTGGTTCACTGACTGAGGCATTACGTCGACAAAAGAAGCCTGCTGAGCAGTTTCCAGATGTTTCGTTGAGACCGTCTTTTGCGCAAAATTCTCCTGGTTCACAACCCTTACATTCTGCTTGGGAGCCAAGCTGTTCAGTTGGTCCATAGGTACCTTTATCACACGGGATGGTGACGTTTGTTCCACGAGGACAGTAATAACTAGACAGGGGGAAAAGAGAGTAACAAAGAATTTCAAATCTAACCTTTACATTATTCCAACTGGTTACTCGTAAATGACTTTTTTCTGTAGGTGACCTATTTAAATTCCACCACCTTATACATCAATTCCCAAAATAATCCCTTCCGACGTATACCCAAGTTAGCGCATTGATCCTCGGAAATTGAATGCTAAAGCTTTGTAGTTCCTTCCGCTATGAAAACATTTCACGATCCCTTACCAACCCATCCCATTTTAGACTTATAGCAGAGTTGTGAAGTTCCTTTCTTCACAAGTCCTAGAATGGAACTATGCCCCACTAAATAGGGCCTGCACTTGCACGAGTTTCATATAAAAACTCTCTATAGGTGGGCATTTTTCTTGGTTAAAACGGATTGGCATTAAAATGAAAGCAGTAATAAAATTATGATAATTACGATAATACTACAAAATAACAACATTAGCCTTCAAAAGAGTCCTCAAACCTCGCCATAGAGCAGTCACTTTTTTATTGAGATCACCTTTTTGACAACTTAATGGCAAAGTAAGCCTCACCCTTTGGGGCAAATAACCCCAGTGAAACCATCATTAGGAGACTGGTTATCAGCTCGACTGATACAGTAAAAACCAACTGAACAGTCATCTGTTGGATAAACATTCCCTTCACCCTCGCAGTACTTTCCCGCAGGACAATCAGTGCATTCCTCAACTCTTTTCCTCTGTGTCTTGTCGTTGTAAGTTCCTAAAAGAGTAAGAAATAGAGCAAAGTTCTATTTAATCATTATACTATTTATTCACTGAAATAATGAAAAATGTACCACAGCCACGATATCAATAAACGACAGCAGTACTATTAAGTCAGTTTCCAAACAATGAATATTATTTGAGAGAGCGATAACATGGTAGCCTATCAGTGGCTTTGATGATGACAAATGGTTGCAGTTGTGAGAAAAAGAGGTTCAACGACTAATTCTTGCTTCTCACCTGGCGGACATTTATGCTCCTGAGCGAATTTAGTTCCATTCAAGCAGTAGTGTCCAGTGACACAAGGCTCGGGAAACTGGACCCCATGTTCACAATGTGTGGCATTGAGAATAGTTCCATCACAGAAGTAACCTTCTGGACAAATCTTACAAGTTGCCTGCTGATGTTCATCTTGATAAGTGCCAGAGTCACAAGCCTGTTCACTGACACTACCAGAAGGACAGCTATGTCCTGGGGTGCAGACATACTCTGCAGGTCTCTTCGTTTTCTGGCCACCGGGACAGAAAAATCCAGGATCACAATCCCCAGATGGCAACTCAAGGCCTTTAGCATCACAGTAATGGCCAGGCAGACACGGTTGACATCCAGATATATTTTTATTGAAAGTGGAATTGGAATATGTTCCCTCAGGACATTTTTGTGGATCGTAAGTTCCAACAGGGCAAAAGTGGCCTTTGGGACAAATTCCCCCAGTAACATTATCAGTTGGGTCTGCAACTTCAGCCCCCCGGACACAGAAATAGCCTGCATCACAGGGGCCAGAGACTTTGGACAGTTCGGCTTCCTCGCAATAGTTTCCTAAGATAAAATGAAATTGTTAATCATAAATCCATTTATTATTTGAGTAGAATGGCTTCATCGCGCCAACCTGATTACATACAGCCTCCATTAGGTCGTCTCACACTCATCAGAATACAATGCAAAAGCTTAGTAGCAAAAGTTTGTGGTATTAGTTAACAAAACTATAGGATGAACAGATTTTCTTACCTCGTGAGCAAGGTGTAGGCTCACGTGACCCATTCGGGCAGAAAAAACCAGGCTGACAGACTCCTCCTGTTGTGGTGTTGGGGCAGAAGCAGCCATTTGTACCATTACAGTATCCTATAACACCAACATCAACTGGTTTATCAGACCAAGCTCCTCGTATGCAGTACCAGCCCCCTGCACAGTCTCCACTCGGTTCTTCAAGGCCTTCTCTGCCACAAAACTTTCCAGGAAGACATGGTGTGCAGCCACTGTAAAGAGATTCAAACTATTTGTCATTTGAAATATCAGTTCGCTGCTTTTGTCTTAAACGTTACAGAACTAGGGAGCTTACGAATCGATGACGATGTCTTAACACTCGAAGTAGTTTATGCGCATGCGCTACCGGATGTAGCAGTATTTCGCGCGTCGTCTTAAAAGAGGCGACGACTTCAGACCAGCGGTTTTGAAGTCGTCTTTGCAGCCACGCGTCGAAAGATGTGTTTTGTTCGGAATATATCCTGAATCTAACGCTTTATCCCCAAACACCTTCCAAATATACTAACGGGAGCTTTCCTGAAACAGTTTTTTTGCTTCTTGAATGTTATTCACGTCATAGTTCTTATTTATCAAACAGGAAAGAGGTCAAACGGCGAAAACAATGACCCAAGCCCTTCAAACGCACGGCGAGGGAATAAATAAAGAAGGAAATTGGCGTTTTAAGGTCAATTCAGACACCAAGAGAGATAAACTGTGAAAGAAACTAGTCTTCTTCATTCAAAAGTTCTAAGTTGTTATCCATTCATTGGCTCTAAATCAGTTTTGAAAAGTAATCAAATGTTCTTTAAACGGTTTCGAGTAGTCACAAGATGCAAAACATGCCAGCGATACGAAGATTCAGTCAGATATACTGAAAGATTTTGTAAAGGAATCGATCCAACCACTAGGTCGTTGTAAGTAACAATCTCATCCGGTAACTGAAGAAAATCAGCAAGCTTAAAAGTGTCATTTTTTAAAATCGGAATTCAGCTTTCTACTGGTCATTTCCCAGCTCGTCTAAATCGAATCGATCATACTTCTCGTACCGAAAGTCCGGGTTTTTTGAAGTATGGGCATCATACAGCAAAATAAACTGCCTGTCGGTGATAAATCCTTTTCTGTAGGTATATGCGATATACTCTCTGTTCTCTCTGAAGTTCGGCATTTTAATCAACACGTTGATAAAACTATCTAAACAAAAAAGTCAGTCTGCGACGTATATTTGGCAGGAAATCTCTGCGTCGACGTCCGCAGCTCGTAAGTTAATTTTGGCGCGCAATAGCAAACGGCGACGACAAAGTCGATGACGTCACATGAAGTCGTCGTCGAGAAAGAAGTCATCGATTCATAAGCTACCTGCTATTAAAACAGTTAACTAAACTTTTGCTGTAAAAACAAAAACTATGGAAACTGTAAGCCTCACACTGTTGAAAGCGAGTGTGAATTGATGAATTCAGCAATTCGCGCTGTGATAACTTTCCTACTTTTCAAGTTTTAACTTCACAATAAACAAATTAAATAGAAATATATCAAAAGTCTGAACGTTTGATGGTAATAATTTTGGTATAATAAATCAAATCTTGCTGGCCATGATTTATTCCCTTAGACTGTATATTCTAAGCATTTGAAAATAAAATCGTTAAAAAACGCTGGTTTGCTTTGTTGGTGTACGTTGAAATTCATATTGTAAACTACAGCATGGCAGGCTTCTTCTAATGCCAGTTTGTGTGCTGGGAACCATCTGATACTGTTCTCAACAAAACACAACATTTTCTACAGAGGTTTGAATAGAAGGCACAATAACTATTTAATGTACTATTTGGTCACCTGATGCTTTGCTGCCTAGTGTCATTGTTGAAGTACCCCTTGGGACATGGATTTTCGAAAGATGTCTTTGTTCCTGCAGGACAGTAAAATCCTTTTGGGCATTCCAGGACGCATGATGTTGAGTTTGATGGACAATAGAAACCTGCACAGCATTGTGTACAGTCGGACTGGCCAGTGCGATCATTGTAAGTTCCAGCCTCGCAGCCTAATGGGTAAGACGTTCCTTGCGGGCAATAATGACCAATGGGGCATGGACCACCAGAATCTGTTACATTTGGTGGATTAGGAATATCGGATCCCTTAATACAAAAGAATCCAGGATCACACGGCCCAGAAACATTCCTGGCACCAGGCTGTCCACAGTAGTTACCTTCTGTGCAGTCTTGACACTCACTTTCTTTTTTCAGGAATTTTACATTGGAGAAAGTGCCCTTTGGACACTTTTCTGGTTCCCCTGTACCAACAGGACAGTAGTGACCCTCAGGACATGGTCCTGAATCCTGATTTGAACTTGGTGTTGCAGATTCTGCACTTCGACGGCAGAAGTAGCCAGCCTCACACTGTCCGCTTACGCTCGTTGCATTCTCATGAGCACAGAATTTTCCAGAATCACAAGGACGGCAACCTTAAAAAAACGCGATAAAAAAAATCTTTATTTACTACTTTTTCTAAGATAACCTTGATGACAACATTCTTCAAGGAGGATTAGTAAGTAAACTAGTTTCCTAGTACTGTGAGCATAACAGTCATTTATGTATACAAGCTAAGGAAGATTATAAGAGTAATGATAAAGTAATGCAGAGAAATGCCAGGGTGAAGAAAACTACCTAATCATTTTAAGCAACATATGGCAATCTGCGGTCTTTCCTTACACTTAGGTAGCACGGAAAGCCGTAACAATCTCGAACAAAAGCTCGTGTTTCAAACCATCAGTCTAAATCCCACAGAGATCAACGAACGCTTTTCATTCCACTAATTTATTCTTGCTTTTCTCGTTCCCATGTTCCCACCAATAACGTAGCTCCATTCTCTGCCTTTAAAAGCACACACAACCCACAATTCCTCTACTCGCTTCGACGAAGGGCTAACGCTCGAAACGTCAGCTTTTGTAATCGTTACGGTGGCCCACCGTCCCACCAACGCAGCCCCAAACAGTTTCTTTCGAAACTATCAGCCTTTATTCATTTGAAGAAAACTAAGTTACTTATGATATGAGATGGAATTAACAAAACGTTCTAAATAGAAGAATACTCACTACTTATGTTAGCCAGGCCGGGTGAGTCACCATAAGTCCCTTTTGGACAAGGTTGCCAATTAAAACCTGTTCTCACGGGGCAGTAAAATCCCTGAGGGCATGGTTTTGGGTCCTGACTTTTGTCATTCACACAATAAAACCCAGCAGGACAGTCCAAACAGGCATCGGCAAGAGGATCTTTCACGTACGTGCCATCCTAATGTACACAGGAAAAAACATTACACATCGATCTATATCGAAATTGGACTTACTAATTAGATGGACAAATAACTATAACAAAAATTCATGCAACTAAGATAATGATCTAGTGCCACTTGTTTCTATAATAAACGTTTGAGGCGGTATTGTCGCAATTACAAGGGAGAAATAACCTTTTCAACTTTTGCATAGAAACGAAGTTCAATTTACCTCACAAGGAATAGGCAGCGGTGTTTTTCCAGGACAAAAGTGCCCAGGAGTACAGTTCCCTCCAGTGTCACCATCTTGAGGTGCCGGATGCTCTGCTTTTCCTCTACAGTAATAGCGAGGCCAACAATCACCACTCGGAGCTCTGAGAGCAGTTCCATTACAAAACATACCGGGTGTACAATCAGTACAGTTATCAATAATGGTTAATCCTAATGAATTGGAAAATGTTCCAGACGGACAACTTTCAGGTGCCACTGTGCCACTGACACAGAAGTGACCTTCGGGACACTCCTCACCAGTGACTCCATCAGTTGGGGTGGGAGTGAATGCACCAAGTCTACAATAATAACCTTCCTGACAGGCTCCTGTGAAAGTAGGTGACGACCCTGCACGTGTAGAAGAAGAGTTGGTTTCCAATCATACTTACTCTGAGAATAAAAGTTCTTTTAACTTATCCATTAAAATCATTCATGATAACACTTGGGAACTCCACAAGCTAACAACAACCTTACGTCAATCTAGAAAGCATCACAAGGCCGCAAAGACCCAAGATCATTATTAAGGATATGGATGACACAAGTTTCATTGTTAACATTGAATAATTATCTACATCGCTTCCAACAAACTAAGAGTGGTTTACAAGTATTGTAACAATAATATGTTAACATCTCTTTACAATATCAAGGGTACATGAGAGACCCCTCACCGTAGCAAAATCGTCCAGGTGGGCATTTAACACACTGATCAGGATGGAAGAGCTGGGTTCCATTTCCATGTGTTCCATTCGGACAACCAAACTCCGTGGCATACCTTGTTCCATTAGGGCAATAAAACCCATTTGGACAAATATAACTTGTGAAGTCTGTCAAATCATCCTTAGTGTCACAGTAATAGCCAGCTGGACAAAGTTTACAAGAATCTTGTTGTGTTTGATCCTGGTAAGTTCCAGAATGACATTTAACAGGTGCTGGACTTCCTTCAGGACAAAAATGTCCCCGTGTACATGAATTCCTCTTATCTTGCCTTTCACCAGAAGGACAGAAATACTTTGCAGAGCAAAGTGCAGTTGGTTGAATCAATCCTTCAGTTTCACAGTATGATCCTTCAGTACATAAGGAACAATTATTCTCATTGCTGTTACCAGTATTATTAGAAAAACTACCTTGAGGACATAGCCTTGGGGTTTTAGTACCCCTTGGACAATACTTTCCTGCTGGACAAATGTTTCCAGTTATTCCATCAGCGGGTCTTGGGATCTTGGCACCACTTGTACAAAACCAGCCAGGATCACACTGCGCCGTAACATTCTCCTTTCCTTTTCCTTCACAATAAAACCCTCCAATGCAGGGAGTAGGTTCATGAGATCCTTCAGGGCAGAAAAACCCCTCTTGACATTCTCCTCCAGTAGAATTTGCAGGGCAAAGACAATCACCAGATGTAAAATTGTCATAATCTTGGGGTTTGTCTGTCCAGGCAGCATTGACACAGAAATAACCTGCAGCACAAGGTCCAGTTGGTTCAGAAAGCCCAGATCTGCTGCAGTACTTCCCTCCGGGACAAGCTTTGCAGTCTGCAAGGCTGACACCACGTGTGGCATCGTTATAGTAGCCCTTAGAACAAGGGTATTGAGTTGCATATTCAGTTCCATTTGGGCAGAAATGACCCTGTGGACAAGGGAAGGGGTTAAAGTCAGTTGAGTTTTCTGGACAAAAATATCCAGCAGGGCAAGTAAAGCAAGCTGCTTCTCCTTCATTTGGATTGTATGTTCCACGCCTGCAGCCAAGTGGAAATACTGTGCCAAGCTCACAAAAGTGACCCTTCGGACATGGTCCTCCTATGGCGGATACATTAGCAGGTGTTGCTGTATCAGAGCCTCTTCTGCAGTAAAAGCCTGGAGCACACTGCCCTGCAAAATTGGAAAAGCACAATTTGTCTTCTGGAATTAAATCATGCAGCAACGAAGTATACAATTGTAAAAGAAAAGTAGCATGGGGCACCTTCACCCGTCTTCATCTTTTAGAGTGAAACCAGGTCAAGCATTCCCCAAAGATAAAGTTGATTAATCGATCATTCATATCTTAAATATGTCTGGAATCAAATATAATCCAATACTTCTTCATTCATAATCAAACATCGCACATACAGAAATGCTGAATATAATGGGATCATGCAGACGTACAAATTCAAAAAGCAAATAATTGTTCCACTGATGGAATTTATACAGAATACACCTGATATGGTTTAAATACAAATAATCTTTCACAAGATGCCATAACTAATGTAAGCTGAAACTGAAATCTCACGAAAATGTCACAAACTTAAGGAGAGAAACTCTCATCTCACCTGTTGGCTCAGTCAGGTTTGTTTGCTCACAGTAATGACCATCAGAGCACAGTGTACAGTTACTAGGACTCTGCAGCTGTGACACATTTGAAAATGTACCACTTGGACAACCAATAGGTTCAGGGCTTGCCTCTGGACAGTAAGCACCAGGTGGACAAACACCACCTATTCCTGTAAAATTCTGACTTGGGCGTGGTGTGTTGACACCCTGCACACAGTAAAATCCAGGATCACAGTTTCCAGATATGTCACTTGGAAATGAAACAACCCCTGCTCCTCTGCAGTATTTGCCAGGTGGACAAGGCTGACACTCGCTTTCACGAGCAAGACTTAACTTTAGGACAAAAAAAAAATTCATCAGTGAAAGAGACTGAATAAAAAGATCATAACTTGAACATAAAAATCTACATGTACAATATGCATTTACATGGTTCAAATAAGTACATTTATTACATGACTCGGGAAGTCAGAGGGCCAATAACTAAAATCAACCAATCAAAATGCTCTATTGCCGGTCAATATTCTCTCAGTATTGGACCGGGCACTGTCCTGAATGGTCCCGAATGATACTGCACTTGTGTCCCTTTGAACTTCAGTCGTGTAATAAATCTCTTATTAACCAAGCTTGCTTGGGACCGTACTGGAAGAATATCGGTCCTCAGTCTTTTTTGTACGGACCGAGCGCAGCAAGGTCCGTACAAAAAAGACCAAGGGCCGATATTCTCCCAGTACGGCCCACACGCTTGGTTAATAAGATATAAGTATCAACCAGGGTTTAACCCAGATTCATTAAACATACTTGTGGATTGTGAGTTCCAGCAGGACACTTTTCTGGTGATTTTCCTGTACCAGCCGGGCAGTAATGACCTTTTAAACAAGGTATAGGAGTTTTACTGTCACCTTCACCACCCTCACAGTAGAAGCGTGCTGGACATGTTAAACAGGCAGCAAGACCAGTTATATTGCTGTGGAAGGAACAAATTTTAAAAAGTATGTCAACTAAAGTAACAGTGAGGTTTGCACAAAACAAAAAAAAAGTATCTGCCTCCAACCACTTTCATGCTGTTATTTTTAGTCCAATCAATGTTGGCCTCACGTTGTAGGATATTCCACCGTTCAGCCATTCCACTATTCTCTTGAATAGTGACCTGTTTTAAGGTGACCTGTTTTAAGGTGTTGTAATTCAGACCTTGCTCACTTTGCAATTCTAGCAGCTCCATTGAGCATTTGTTGCTAATTGAAATGTTAAATACTTTCTTTTTGAATAAATAAACATTTTCTTTAAAGGTTCCATAATGTGCAGATCAAACCTATTTAGATATTTCTGCTAATTCTGAGCAACATTTTGAAGTGATCCAAAAAAATCGTCATCAAGTGTTGAATGACCAAAGATGTTAAAAAACAAACAAAAACCAAGAGCCAAGAATGTTGGTAATACTCAGCAGACCTCCTTGTGGGCTAAGAGGTTGTTCATATTATATTCTATTGTTACACTCACTCACTCACTCACTCACTCAATAGGACAACATCGTGGCTTTGCCTCCATAGGAGGCAGTAGCCATTAAAAAAAAAAAAAATTCAAAGGATTTAAATCACAACCAGGACACAAATATTTGCTGAAAAAGAAAACATATCAAGCTCATTCACATCAGAGAATATCCTTGGTTGAAATATAACAGTTTCAGCATCATCCTTTTTCATGCTTTCTGTACCTTGACAATTCTTTCAGTTCAAATTAATTCAAGCAAAATAATTCTAAAAAGATTTATAACATAACCAAAGTAAATCACGTGTTCTGATTGGTCAATTTAGCATCCCCCATTTGCCCATGGGTGTACGCTGCTGACGTGAGCAAATGCAAAGACTATTTTTCTGTGCGCGCTTGTTTTTTCTGGTCACGTAAGATTTGTTAAATAAAAGGGTACTCTATAGCTATAATGTATCAATGTTATGTTATAAAACAAATGGTAAACACCACAGCATACACTATAGAGTTATGGATGCACTTGGGAGGTTTGCTAAGCACTCAAGAAGCTAGAGTCGCTCTCGGCTATCGCCACGAGCGACTCTTACGCTTCTTTCGTGCTTAGCAATCTCCCTTGTGCATCCATAACTCAATAGTGTACGCTGTGGTGTTTAGCATTTGTTAAATATTTTTGTCCCCCTCCTTGCAAACTAAATTGGATGGGCATGCTGTACAACCAAGTAGCAGTGGCACAATTAGTGAAAAAATAAGAGTATTATTGGACTAATCACCTGTAGGTTCCAGGTTCACATTCAGTAAAGTTGGCTGTACCATTTGGACATTGAAAACCTGCTGGACATATATTTCCCGTCACACCATCAAGAGGCATAGGGGTTGTAGCCCTTCTTAAACAATACCAACCAGGGCGGCAGACTCCATTTGGTTCTGTCAAACCTTCTCCTGTACAGGACCTTCCAGGGTCACATGGAATGCACTGCTCCTCTCTCTCAAGTCCTGGTGTGTCACTGTAAGTTCCATTTGGACAAGGATATTCAAATGGTCTCTTTGTCCCCACTGGACAGTAGTATCCAGGAGGACAGATACCTCCATATGTAATATTTGATAGGGAATCATTATTCTGAAAAAGTATAAAAAATGCTTTTAAATACCTTTTACTTTAAGCAATACCCCTCTTAAAGAGAGCAAGAGTTTCTTCATAAAAGGGTGATGCAAAGGTGGAATCTCAATGATGCCAGTGATTAACTTACTGGGGTTGGGCTTGGAGAACCCTCTTGACAATAGTATCCAGCAAAGCATTTCCCTTCAGTAGCATTCAGACCTGCCTTTCTGCAATAAGATCCTGCCTCACAGGGTCGGCAAAACTTAATTGAGGGTGTTGCAGTCTCTGGATTGTAAGTACCCTGTAAAAAAAACAAAAGGTTCAAATGGCACAGTGAGATCACATGAAATGCCACACAATCTTATATCACACTATTGCAACTTTACTTTACAAAATATTCACTTATAAAAGTTAAATAAGTGTCCTAACATCTTCATGACATAGATTCAACAGTGGGAAAAGACATACTGTCCTATATTTCAAAGGCATAAAAACTTTATTGTCCTTGCAACTTTTGATCATACAGTTAACAATAGATTTGCTAGATTTGTTACATTCCTTTACTTACAGGTGGACATGGTGTTGGTTTTATGCTGTTTGGAGGACAGTAGTGTCCAGTTATACAAGGCTCTGGAAAGTCTAGCCCCATTTTATCACAGAAGTTCTTCTCTGTACAATTAGTACATTTCTCTGCTCGATCTGTCTCCTGGTAAGTTCCAACTGGACACTTTTGTGGAAAAACAGCAGCCTCCTCTGAGAAGTGACCTTTCGGTGTGATATGTTGAGTTGGTACAGATGCCCCTCCTGTACAGTAATGCCCTGGTGAGCATGGTCCAGTTGGTTTAGGATTGGTATCACCTGCACAGTAGTATCTGAAAAGAAGGCAAAGTATACGCAAGTTGACTTATTGGAAAAATAATAAGGTGCCAGCTGACAGGATCTCAAATAACATTTTTCATATGTGGCTGTCAATGTTTGAATAAGCAGAATAGCAATGCACTAATTGCTATTAGTTCAAAATATAGCTTTGCTTTCTAAAGGTGGTAGACACCATTTGGAGTAATGTACCAAGGGTGTTATTGTGTTGAAAAAACTCTCAGGTGCAGATGATTCCAAACTGGTTTTATTTGTATTTGTCTCTGTATGATGACTATGATAATGTACCTAGAATTAAGAAGAAAACAAACCAAACTGGTTCTAGGATCATGTTGGTCTGAAATTCATTTTAATTTACATCATCATCCCAACAACTCAAGCTAAACAATTGTTTATAAATTGTTGTACAAAATTATAGTATGATATTCAAATCTGTTCAGATGGACAATAGTAAGAAGCACATTTTAAACATCTTGGAAATACTTTGTTCAGTTGCCATACCCAGGGTCACATGTAACACAGTCATCAGGTTCTTTATTTCCTTTGGTTCCACTATACTTTCCTACAGGGCAGGGCTCTGGAGTTTTGGCACCTTGTGGACAATAACCACCTTGAGGACAGAGACCTCCTGTGGGGCTTCCTTCAGGTGGTGCCTGACAAAGAGGAAAAACAAACTTTTTAAGAAGGCAAAGACCAACACTCAAGGTCTTAAATTAACTGAGAAGAATATGCTTCCTTTCTGTAACATCAAGAAATGGTTAGATATTCTAGTCTTCTCGGATAGGGACGAATAAATGGAGGTCCCGTCTCCTGCAGGGTTAGGGGTAGGAGACGTTAATTTCCCACGCACGAGTATACTGTGTGATGGATGTCCTCCCCTGGGGTGGGTTGGGTGGGTGCTTACAGGGCCGTTCTGAAAACCACTTCTGTGAGAACGCACCCTGTCTAAAGATTATTATCTATCTATGTATCTCTCTCTAAAGAAGAATTAAGGTAACATATGATATTAACTTTACAACATCCCTTAACTCAAAAGCAACTAAACATGCCTTTCTTGTTACTGTAACACTTACAGAAGTGCAAGCTCTTCCACTGCAGTAGAAGCCTGCATCACAAGGTCCAGTTGGTTTTTTGAGTCCATAGCCAGCACAATACTGACCTGCTGGGCAAGGAGTACATTCATCACTTTTCTTTACACCAGTAGAGTTACCATAGTAACCACAAGGGCATGGAGAAGGAATTGTAGTTCCAGTAGGACAGAAGAAGCCCTGAAATGAATTAAGGAAAATAATTATTTAGTATTCCTAATATACCCTTTATCTCAACACATAGGGCAGCAAGGTTATGTAATAGCACAGTACATCTCCATAAATCCAATGACCTTGTATATGATTTTCAGTAAAAACCCAGACAAAACAAAGTGCTCTCGAGCTTTAAAAGTGCTGAAGAAACACTGTTGGCCACATTGTTTTCACTTGTCTGATACAAATAAGGAGTGTGTTTGTTGAATGTGAATTCCAGCTTTGAAGCCATTCTTAGGTTGTGACTTACTTCTGGACAAACTTTTGGATTTTCCAAGCCAAGAACATCACAAAAATGTCCAGAGAAACACACACTACAGTCCTGTACTGACACTGCTGCAGACAGTTTTCGGTAAAATCCAACGGGACAGGGATTAGAATATCTGTATCCTGTTCCCTCAGGACAGTAGTAACCTGGAGGACACATATCAGCCTGTAGAAGAAAAGTTAAGGTAAAGGAGCTGTAAATTTTAGATCTAGAATCCTATCTGATGCTTAAAGCAGACATGTCCTAATTCAAAACTAAATGTCACAATGTAGTACAGGTATGCAACTTGATTACAGCTTGAACATATGCATGTTGTTGGTTGTCAGTCTGTTATGGTCAATGATATCACAACACCACTACTTAACAAATAGTAAACACCACACTTAAGAAGCTATTACCTCAAGCGACTCTTACACTTCTTTCATGCTTTGCAAACCACCCAAGCGCATCCACATCTCAATAATGTATGCTGTGGTGTTTACCATGTATTTTATAACATAAAAACAATTTTTTTGCAAAACACTCACTCACTTGAAAACATTTGCTCAGGTCAGCAGCCTACACCCATGGGCTAGTAGTAGGCACTGAATTAACCAAATTGAGCATGCACTTTATGTGATTTATGTTATAAAATATTTTTACAGAAAAGTAAAACATAGATATTTTGTCTAGCCACAGATAGGTACCTCTTTTTCCAGGCCTTCTGGCTCACAGTAGTAACCCTCTGTGCACCTAAGACATTCACTGACAAGTTTGCGGCCTTCATGAGGATTAAAGGTTCCGTTTGGACACTTGATGGGGTAAGGGTTCTATTCCAAAGGAATTATTAAAGAATCATCTTTGAATGCAGTTCAAATGAAGAATTTAAACAACACAATACAGTACCTGTTGGCTGCTTTTATCAAGTTTCAGGGAAAATTGACAAAGTGACTTGAAAGGAATTTAATACACACTGGTTCAAACCAAACATCTATTGTACACTAGTTATATATAAATGAGATTTAAAATGTAACTTCAGGAGGCTTGGCAAGTAGATGAAAAAGAAAATGAAAATTGTATGCATACTAGTCATATTTTAAATGCAGCCGATGTTTGCTCAGTCAATTCTTAATGCTTGATTGCAAATGGCTTTTGAAAACATTAAATTGAAACATTACCTCATCTCCCCTAAGGCAGTAATGTCCTTTCCAACAGGCATAGGTACTATCATGAAGGTCTGGTTTTTCCACTGTGCCTGGAGGACAATGTGTCCCAGCAGGACAAATTTTGGTACCTATCATTTCTGCCTTGCTTGTTGTTCTGCTATCACAATAATGGCCTGCCTCACATTTTGTACATTCAGATGCACCAGGACCCTAAGGCAGAAATAGCATTACTACATCAAGTCTGAACAGAGTCTATATAGCACTTTAACTTTCACCTTGAGTATACTGTTTACTGAGTTGTAACAGAACAGTCATATCAGCTTCATTCATTGGCAAAAATTTGACACAACATGCAAGAGTTGATAACATTGGGTAAATCTTACCGAATAATTTCCTACTTCACATGCAGTAAGTTCATAGTTTGCCAAATTTGGACAGTAGTATCCTGGAACACACTGTTTGCAACCATCAAGCTGGTTCTGCAGACAAGAAATGTAGAAATGAAACAGATGAATGGTACTTTTTCATAAGAGACCTTTTCATAAGTGTTTCCATTCCAAAGGTGGCTTCATAACACTCCCACTAGTATTCTATCTTCAATTGATTCTGCCAAAACATAACATGAAATTTAATCTTCTTTAGTACCTTTGCTGATAGAACATCATTAAATGTGCCCCGTGGGCATTGTTTTGGATTTGTGGTTCCTTGTGGACAGTAGTGACCAGTTATACATGGTACACAATCTTCCTTTCTTTCCAGACCTGTTCTATTGTTGTATGTACCAGCAGGGCAAGGAAATTCTGTACCTCGTTTAGTACCTAGACAAGGAGTAAAAAGCATTTAAAACTTTCAAGAAGAACTGACGATAAGTTATCAACTTTTTTCAGTATGAATGTTAAAGGTTTTGATCAATGTCAGCGCTTACAATCATTGTAAAATCTAAAAGAGCAAATCATAGACAATGTTTCTTTTAGTGCGAGAGTTTTAAGTAATGTTGTTTAAAAGACACCATTACTTAAGACTAATGGTAAAGAACTAATGGAGAAGCACCATGAGGCAAAACATAGGCATACTATGCATATAAGAGTTATTTTTTTGGATATGTGGGTTGAAATGGACACTATAAGTAACTGATGCTGGTGTCTGAATTATTGAACTCGTCATGCAATGCTCTCTCTCTGAGACCAAACAACGACCTGGTTGTTGGCTATAATAATGCTAACTGCCACTTCTTCATCAGAAACAAAGTTGTAATTATTACTCTGGCCATAGAGGGCCACAATCAGTAAGGAAAATGCACAATGCAGGAAAATGCACAATAGGTGTTATGTAGCACTTTTTAACTGGCATAAAGCAATGTGGTGGACACAGACTGGAAGCAAAGTTAAAATTTTGAGGGTCTTTTTGTAGACCTTGCATGATGCCATTATAACTGACATGAAATCACAAGCACCCTTTAAGTATTGCTCACTATGACAGAGTTACAAAGATATTTTCCGTTGGCCCATATGATCAAAGTTCTTTTTTTGTAAACTTTCCTCATTTCACAAATACTATGGCAGCGTAAAACCCTTCGGAACCTCCTTAATTGGTTATCGCCTTTCTAGACTTTGCCCTGTATGTGCGAAATAGGTGATAAAATTCAGGTTGTTTACAGGGAATTGACATGCAGTGGGGTAAAATCCAAGATAGCTTAAAGTGAATTTTATTGGCACAAGAGAGTTCAATAGAAAACTGACTGACTGTACCACTATGTTCCTGAGGAAATATTTTTCAGTGAGGTAGAATTATGCCAAAAAATTTACTTTGTTTACGGTAAAATGGCATTTCATCTGAGAAAGTCTAGTCTATACTGGCGAGTAAAAAGTAAACATGCAGTTGTAGCAGGAAAGTATCGTTTACACACTCAGTTTTTAGTTCATGGAGAACTTTAAGAAGCAAAGAAATAGATATTTTAGATGGCAGTCGAAGCAGAAAGTAAATATAACTTGATGGTCTTTTGAACCTTTGCAAAAAGAGGGACCAGTACAAGGCAAAAAAAAAGATTATCCATCAAATATGATTTATGCAAATGCCTTGTGGAAGTTTTACCTGATTCAGCACAACTAGCCCTTCCAAAACAACACGCTCTAGTGCTAAATCCATGCTAGGCCTTTAGCTGATGGTGTGTGTGTTATAAGTGAAGGAGGGGTACACAAACCATGTACATTTTAACTTGCAAATGGTAGAAAAAATTCCCTGATGACCTTTCTAATCCTGACAGATCATAGTGATAAAGTCCTCATGAAGGACAACCATTGTATGTACATATGTATTTATGATATTTAGACAGGCCAGCCCAGTTCAGCTTGAAGCTGGTTTAAATGGGGGACTGTACATCCCCCCATCCCACCCCAGGGGAGGACATCCATCACACAGTAATCTCGTGTGTGTGAGAAATTAACGTCTCCTACCCCAACCCTGCAGGAGACGGGACCTCCATTTATTCATCCCTAGCAGAGAAGACTAGAATATCTAATCATTTCTTGATGTTATAGAAAGGTAGCAAATTCTTCTCAATTATTTTAAGACCTTGAGTGTTAATCTGGCCGGGGGTGGAACCCTCGACCTCCCACACAACAGTCCAGCGCACTATCCATTGGGCTAACTGGGCGGTGGGTACACTGGGTAGATGAACTCATAATTCTTATGTCATTCTAACCTTGTTCTTTAAAAGCAAAATTCAAAATGGAATCGCCAATTAGCTCATATTTGACAACGAAATATCCCTCAGCTGAGAAAATGAAATGAAGTAAGTGTGGGACTGCGACTTCAGGAAAGCTTGAATGCAGGACCACAAGCTGCATGGTTTAAATGTCCTCTCTTTTAATATTGTTTTTTGACATCGGGACCACAAGAGCAATCCATTCATAATGGTCAATAGTGGCCAATTGTACTCTGAAGTTGTTCACATCAACATCTCAAGTGATATTTGATTAAAAAATTTTCTCATGTTCCACTCAGTCTCCTTCAGAATGAAGAATAACCATAGTCATACAACAATCACAACTCCACCACTTTCCCAACATGACTAATGTTTGATTAATCTCCGAGTCGCACCTTGATTCACTGAACACTCTGATTGGTGTATGATGCACGATCCTCGCAGTAGATAGCGCTATTTGAGCAATAGCGAAAATCAGACCTGAAAAAAATCAGGCCTGTACGGGACTCGAACCACTGACCTCTGTGATACTAGTGCAGCGCTCTACCGATTGAGCTAACAAGCCAACTGGGAGCAGGCCGTCAAGTTGACAGCCTGCTCCCAGTTGGCTTGTTAGCTCAATTGGTAGAGCGCTGCACTAGTATCGCAGAGGTCAGTGGTTCGAGTCCCGTACAGGCCTGATTTTTTTCAGGTCTGATTTTCGCTATTGCTCAAATAGCGCTATCTACTGCGAGGATCGTGCATCATACATATGTAATACCGCAGTTCAAAAATATATGATCTTCATATATTAATTGTATCTCACTCTGATTGGTGCAACATACAAAAATACTACTATCTGATTGGTTTGGGATGCACCAAAAAAATGCACGAATCACATTGCATCACATTGCTTTGAGATACACTGAAAAAAAAATGCACCGATCAGATTGCTTAAAGATACACCAAATTGTGCTGATTAGATTACTTACACCAAAACACACCACCCTATATGCTAACTTATAGTTTTTATCTTTTTTTCAGAAAATAATAACTCAGAAACACAGATTAAGTCCTTAACATACCTCGTGGACAGTAGTGTCCAGTGAAACATAAACCTGTCGGCTTGGTAGAACCTCTGAGACAGAAATGACCTTTTGGACACACGTAGCACTCCTCTTGTGCCTTAAGGTTGGTAAGGTTTGTCCATGTTCCTTCTTCACAAGGGAACTGAGTTGGACTCATGGTGCCAAGGGGGCAGTAATGCCCTACAAGATAATATTAAATAGTGACACTTTGTTGGAAGGTTATATTTGTAAAAAATATTGATTTCACAGATCATTACCCCCAACAAACAAATAAACAGATTAACTTCTAATTTATATATATACACCATTCAGACTGCAAACCCTCTTGCTCAATACTCTATTGGTATCTTAGGTACCTGTACCAAATATCTACACTGACTTAATTGATAATTTTTCTTTTTTGTTTCCCAAAATGTGGAGAGATTTACACTATGGAAGTTGCACTATGCACAACTTTAACCAATCAATACCCATACCTTGCGCACATTCCTGAGGTGGTTTTTGTATCCCTCCTGTTCCTGCCTCGCATGATTGTCTTTCTGGACACTGGGTGCATTCTCTAGCGTGAGTCAAGTTGTGATAGTCAGTATAAGTTCCTGCTGGACAAGCATGGATGGTCTCATTAGGAAGTGACGACCCAGCAGGGCAGTAATAACCTGCATCACACTTCACAGGTGGCCAAGTTAGCCCAGGCCGGGGGCAGGCCATTCCTGATATACACGAGCGGCACTCTGCTAAAGATCCTCTGCAAGACAGGGAATTAAATGTACCCTTGGGGCAAGCAATGGGCTCTTGTGCTCCTGCTTCACAGTAGTGACCTGGCGGACAATCCTTACAGTCTAGTTGGCCTAGGAGAGTGGAAAAGAAAACATTGCTAGGTGTTAACATGTCAATTTTTTGGCACAATGTTAATACAACAAATTACAATAAATCATATTGTTAACCTTGTGCTCCTTGTTCTTCAGTGTAAGTCCCAGCAGAGCATGGTTTGGCAGTGCTGTCCCCAGTCTTGTCTGGACAGTAGTGACCAGCAGGACAGAGTCTGTCAGCATATGCATCACCAGATGGACAGTAATATCCAGGTAAACAATCTACACACTGGTCTTCTCGTTCAAGACCAATTTCCTTATTGAAAGTGCCTGCTGGACAAGGATGTTCAAATTGTGATCTTGTTCCTTCCGTGCACCAGTGACCAGGAGGACATTTCAACCTGCAGAGGTAAAATTTCTTGTAAAAATGCATAGTAATGAAAGCTGTGCCATGCAGACATGAATCTTGACTTAAGGTTACCATGCACCTTCAGGGGTGTCTCGCATGCAAGCGATGTAGCATGTCCAGTTTAAACTGTAGATATCTAAACCCCTATATCAAATTAAAGCTTATAGGACTGGCTATCAGACTACACCAAAACTTTTGAAAAAAATTTAATTGCGGAATTTTTCACGACTTCTAAATGCAAGCGCCCGAATCACCTTTTGGACGTTACATGTTAAAGCGAATTTTGTTTTTCACTTATTTAATGTGTTCCTCTGTTTCCGCAGCCAAAGCACTAAAAAATTGTGTCTGCAATTTGCCATATTCAATTTCAGTGAAAAGTTACAAAACATTTTTGAAGTAGGATTTAAAAAATGCAGAGTGATTGTGCAAAGATTGCTCTTGAAAAAAGACGATTTAGAAAAAAAAATTCGAAGACACGTTTTTGGTGTTTATATGTAAAACTAGCAACTGTCAAAATCTGAGAGCAATCGAACAAATTCCCTTTGACTTGTAGCTCTTAAAATGTGATTCAGGCACTTGCATTTAGAAGTCATGAAAAATTCCAAAATTAATTTTTTTTTTAAATTTTGGTATAGTCTGATAGCCAGTCCTAGAAGCTTTAATTTGAGATAATGGTTCAGATATCTACAGATTAAACCGGACGCAATACATTGCTTGCATGTGAGACACCCCTGAAGGTGTACGGTAACCTTAAGGTAGATCAAAAGCCAGTCAATATAATTGTTTTTTGCAGCATAGCTGATTATTAAAAAAAAAAGCTTCAAAAGTTAACTCTAAAATCTTGTACTGGTTAACAGCCACTTGTTAGCCATTAGGCTAATCCCTCAGAAGAAAACTCTTTCAGTTTCTTTCTTCATCTGGTTGATAAAGCCTTGTTCGTTGGGGCCTCTACTCAGGAGGGTTACAAAAGCTTTACCAGTTATGAAGTAATGGGCCCCATTGAAAGGGCTCGTCACATTACACAATTATTTGTAAATATTAAGTATATATAGTCCAGTTAAATGTTGTTTGTAACACTGACCTGTGGGTGGGATAGCCTCTTGTTCCTGCAGGGCAGAAAAATCCTGCAGGACAAGGTGGACAACCTTCAGCTTCACTTGCTGCGCCAGTGATATTACCAAATGTACCAGCAGGACAGTCCACCTCGCGCTGGCCATCAGGACAATAATGACCCAATGGACATAAACCAGAAGGAGGTGTGGGAGTTGTATCTGATCCCTTGCAAGTATAACCAGCACTGCAATCTGTGCATTCTGTAGCTGACTTGTTGCTGTATTTACCAGCAGGACATGGCATTGGAACAGAGTTTTTTTTGTTGACATCACATTTATGACCAGCTGGGCACTCTATACAGCTGGTTGCTAAACCCAAACTGTATGACCCATCTTCACATGGAATGGGTGACGATGTAATATTAGGACAAAAAGATCCAGCTGGGCAAAGAGTGCATTTCTAAGGGGAAAGTAATAACAGCTAAATTCAGAAAAATCAGAATGAAGGCAATTAACTCATCTAATATGATAAATCAAAATTACACCT
The DNA here is from genome assembly GCF_964205215.1 of Stylophora pistillata. Lineage (NCBI taxonomy): Eukaryota > Metazoa > Cnidaria > Anthozoa > Scleractinia > Pocilloporidae > Stylophora > Stylophora pistillata. The sequence continues at coordinate 1,599,513 of NC_142525.1, forward strand.
TCATCAACTTCAATTAAAGATGTATCAGACATTTGGGTAATAAATCAATTTTGCATTCTTCTCTTCATACACCAAATTTAACATTCAGTGCTCCTTAACAGACTGGAGGCCCATCCTAGTAATCTCAAATTTACCACTAACAATAATGATGAAAACAATGACAACTATCATGGAATGTCATAACCACACATCCTTCTTTACTGATATGGTGTCTTAAATCTCATCAATGCTGCCATTTGTATTGTAAAGTTTCCCTCTATCATTTGTAAGTGTCTAATGGTTCAGAGGCTTATCATAAGAGCTAGAGCTTGATTCTTTTTCATTTCACCCTCAAAGTAGTAGCAGTAGTAGACTTTATTTCAACTCTGGTCAGAGTATTGCTTACGAACTCAGTACCAAGAGAAAGGTTAAAACAAAAAAAGTCATAAATAATATAATTAAGAAACATAAATGAACTCATTTACAACATTGGGATAGTTTTTAAATTAACCGTACTTCTAAATGAGGTTTTGCAAGTTGTTATTTTTAAGTCATCAGTCAACATGTTCCACCCTCTGAAAGCATAACAAGCTTACCAACTACAAACCTCCAGGGATATGTTGGAGCTACGGTTGTTTATTACCATATATAGCATTATGATTTAGAATTATGATTAGAGTTAAAGCAGGTTTTTAACTTGTACATTTAGATGTAGTTTATACTCACACCAGATTTGGCAGAAGAATATGAACTACCATTTAATCCTCTGCCGCTCTTCTAGCAAAAGATAAAGTTGCATTTATAAAGCGCGCATTACTCTGCAATGAAGCTGCTTAAAGATGAAGTGCAATAAGTTTATGCAAATTGTTTCTTTCTGAGAGGATTTCACACAGGAAAGTTATTTCTGATTTACCTTATAGGGTTAAGACTCAATCACTTTACGTCATTGCATAAGTATGAATCTTATCATATTGTCATGTAAAGGAAATTAATTTATCTTTTTTTAACCTTAATTACTTAAGGGAGATGTACTAATATGCCACTGAGAGGGAAAGCAGCGTTAAAACTGTACCATCAAGAGCTTGAGGAATTTTATGGCTGACTACCATTAAAAAGAGATAAAAATCTGTTTGCACCAGTCATTATTCCACATCAATATGTCCTTTATCCATTATTATGTTGTAATGCACATTTGAGCATATCCACATGGAATTTGTGCACTACAAATGCTGTATTATTATTATTATTATTATTATTATTATAAAAGAATGAATATATAATTTAGAAGCAAATTTGGGTGCCTTTAGCCACTACATTTGGGTCACATTGGTAAAATTATTGCACATTCAAGGAATTTATTTGATTTATTCATAAATATATTAATGTATATTTAACTGATTTGTGAACAAACCTGTTCCCGACCAAGAGTGTAATAACCTGCAGAGCACTGGACTTTAAAGTCATCTGTTTTCGATGGACAGGCATATCCAGGCGGACACTCAGTACAGTTTTGTTGTCCTCCTTTACTGTATGTTCCATCAGGACACTCTATCTCCGTACTCTCTGAGGTGCTTGGACAATTATATCCTGGAGGGCACCAAGTACATGACTACAAAATACAGATAAGCTTTAGCAAAAGAAGAAATATTATAAACGCAGCATCCCTGAAAATTTCATACCATTGCTTAAAATAAACAGTGTACCACATAAAATAATAGAAAAAAAAGTACTGGCAATAAAGCCATGTGCAACAACAGGTTAATAGAGAATGACTACATACCGTTTGTGATCCAACTGAATATGTGCCTGGAAGACATACAACAGTTTGATTGGTGTTTGTTTGTGGACAAGCCTGGCCAGCTGGACATGGGGTGCAGTCTATCCGTCTGCCAATTGAATAAGTGCCCTAAATAGAGAGAAAAGCAAGAAAAAAAATCATTGTAATTGGAAAAATTCTCTTTAAATCTGCTTCCTAGAAAATAAAAAATATACCCACATGCTAACGGTAGGCAATTGGGCAGTGATACACTTTCATTACAAATTTGAAATCCCTCAAGGGCTACATATTCAATGATGCATACTGAAATAAAAATGTATAATCAGTTAAAACATACTGGTAGGCATTTAACATTTCCTGTTCCATCTTTATTTGGACACATCCATCCACTGGGGCATGGGGTACATCGCTCCCGATTACCCCAAGAAAATGTTCCATCCTCACAGTTGATTTCCGTTGACATATTGGTAAATGGACAAAACTTTCCTTCTGGGCAGACAGTACAAAACTGGGCCTTTTTATCAGAATACGATCCTTGAGAAGAAAAAAAAAAAAGAACAATTTCAAACGAGGTTGAGAACACACCTGAACCAATAAATACTGTGGCTATATTGTATGACACAGACTTTACAACAGCGTAGTCCAATGTCTTCAGCTGAAATAATTTTCAAATATTTACTAACAGATATGACTCCATAGTTTCTACAGTGTAAAACCTACATTAAGCGTTAACAGTAATATTCCTAAAATGTTGAGAAGTTTCCCCATAATTATCTTTTAAGGTCATACAAGAATCCTTTGAAGGACTATTGGGTGCAAAATAATTTCAAGGGAAAAAAATGTAATATACCTGGTTCACATTGCCTTGTTGGTTTCTGTGAAGTTGAAGGACACTCTGTGCCTGCCGGACAATCAGTGCAAGACAGACTGCGGGGAAGACTGTACTGGCCAGGAGTACATGGCTCCGGGTATGTCTGAATAAAAAAATCATCCAATTATCACCAACACTGAGCAATTTTTAGTTAAGAATGTATTCCAAAATGCTGTTAATAAGAAGCAAGGAAGCAAACTTTTGCTGAGAGAGGAGGCATGTTCAATTGCACCATGGCAACACCATGTCACCTCTATTAATTTTTCCCTTGAAACTTAATTAGTTGGGTGCAACATCTTGATGTACCAACCTTTTGCACAGAACTATTTGTTCATTGGTTTTGGGACACTATAATTAATATCAAAATCAATTCCTGAGTGTAAAGTGTTGTTGTAACACAGAACACCTGTAGTTTAATCTACTTACATCAGTTGTTGGACACTTGTGACCTGCAGGACATTCCAAACATCGAACTGACTTGCCAATACTATACGTTCCATTCTTACAAGCTGTTGCATTTGACCTAAGATACAAATTTGAAACAAAATCGGATATAAATCATACAACACCTTTGTATCATTCCATCAAAATCCACTCCCTCTTTTAATTGATGTACACACCAATTCTACTTACGTTGTTTTACACCTTGAAGAAAACATTCGAATTAAATCTAGAATTTTCCTTATTTGCTCATCCCCTTATTCTTATTGGCAATGTACAGCACAGGTCATAATCCAAGATCCACACCATGATGCTCACTACTTACTCTGGGTTTGGACACTTAAATCCAGCAGGACAGTCACTACAAGTTTCCTTTCCACTCTCTCCAAATGTTGTGGTACCAAGTGAACATCGAACAGCCCTCTGCTTGGTGGATGGGCACATGTATCCAATTGGACACACAGTACAGTTTGCATGTCCTCGCAATGAGAATTCTCCTTTAGTACATGGAGAAGGAGTGGAACTTGGAGATGGGCAACTGTAGCCAGCAGGGCAATGTTTACAGGATGTTGCACCCTAAATGAACATTGAATTCTCAGTTGACAGAATTTTATTCCTAATTTTTTTCTAGTTTTTTTCTAATTTTTTTCTTAAATCTAAACTAGTGAGATAGACCATGCCCAGAATAGGATTCTTTCTTTCTCGTTTTTAGCTTAGTACGGACGATTAACGTACTATTAAAATTAAGCTGATTTGAACAGACTTGTTTAAGTTGTGCTGTTCTTCCCCATTATAAACCTTAAAATTCTATCTTTCTTTTATTTGTTTATCTACATCAGTTTTTCTATGCAAAGGAATTATAAATTTAGGAAGTAATTGTTTGAAAAAGAAGATAAAACAAATAGGTCTAGTGGCTGAGTAATAAACCTTCCAAAACCGTTATGAGTTGTCGGTACTGAGTACTACGGTACTAACGTACTAACGCACCAAACAAGCCATAATGAGATGTCTGTACCGAGTACTAAGGTACTAATGTACTAGCGTACTAAACAGTTGAGCAACAAGCCGTGATGAGTTGTCTGTACCGAGTACTACGGTACTAACGTACTAAACAGATGAGCAACAAGCCATGATGAGTTGCTCATACCGAGTACGAAGGTACTAAACTTTGGTACTAAGGTACAGACGCACTAAGCAGCTGAACAACAAGCCGTGTTGGTTTGTCTGTACCGAGTACTAAGGTATTAATGTACTAAACAAATGAAGATCAAGCCATGATGAGTTGTCCGTACCGAGTGCTAAGGTACTAACGTATTAAACGGATGAACAACAAGCCGTGCTGAGTTGTCCGTACCGAGTACTAAGGTACTAACATACTAAACAAATGAAGAACAAGCCGTGATGAGTTGTCTGTACCAAGTACCAAGGTACTAACGTACTAAACAAATGAATAACAAACCTTGATGAGTTGTCTGTACCGAGTACTAAGATACTAACATACTAAACAAATGAATAACAAACCCTGATGAGTTGTCCGGACTGAGTACTAAGGTACTAACGAACTAAACAGATAAGTAACAAGCCCTGATGTGATGTTCGTACCGAGTACTAAGGTAAAACGTACTAACGCACTAAACAAATTAATAACAAACCATGATGAGTTGAGCAGACCGAGTACTAAGGTACTAATATACTAATGCACTAAAGAGATGAGCAACAAGCCATGATGATTTGTCCGTACTGAGTACTAAGGTACTAACATACTAGCGCACTAAACAAATGAAGAACAAGCCGTGATGAGATGTCCGTATCAAGTACCACAGTACTAACGTACTAACCAGATGAGCATACTGACCAGATGATACAGTACTAACGTACTAACCTTCAGTATGGGTTCATCGTAACATATGAACAACAAGCCAATGTGAATTTCCGTTTTGAAAGCCTTTCAGACGGCAAGACCTGCTATTCTATAAACATGACACAGAGCTCATTGTGAACACGCCGGACCGCACTCAAAGGTCACTCACTATCTTTTCATGAGTTTTCTTTAAAGAGGACACGTGCTCTTTTACTGCTGTCCTCTCATCATCACCGTCGTTTTCTTATCATTCATGGCACACTTTCTTGAGAAACAGTCGATGAAGGGTTAGGGTTAGGGTTAGGCATAATATACTCCCACCTTAATTCTGTGTCAATTCCCTCTGCACCTGAAGGCTGGTTTGGCCAGCCGAAATATAGTGCTCTGTCTTAAAACTTATCTACGCTGTATCGGTCTTGCCTCTATACATATATTAAAGCAGTATTTTTGCTCAATTTGAGAATACGGACTCCTCTTCGAATCCAAGAGTCGAAGAAATGTGACAGAAAAAGGAAGAGTGCGATGTTTTTATAACTGGTTTCACAACCTGTGGTGTAATCCAGCTGTTAAGATCTAACCACTACAACGCAACAGAAATTTCTGTGGTTCTAAAACGGATACATGATTTTCAAATATCGATTTTTAGTTCTCTTTCACAGAAGTTAACTTTTACCCGGGCCGGTGCTAATCACTTCTTGCGTAAAAACCTATGAAACCTGTGAAGTGTAACTATGGCGGCTACTGTTGCTTGCCGATATTATACGTCCACAAAACATGACGAGTCAGTAAATGTGACCGATTCTGCCCAGGAAATTTTATTGTCTGGAGCTTGGACATGTCAGGAGAGGTTCCTTGACAGCTGGATTACACCCCATGTTGTGAAACCATTTGTGAAGATAGACATCGCGCTTTGTCTTTGCTTTGCGACCACGAAAATGTGATGCCTGCGTGAGTTGATTTCACCTCGACACTTACCAGTAGGCCAAAATAGTAATTTCTAAGCACACTTTTGCATCGTCTTCTCTCTCAAAAAAAAGCCTTGATTCATGGGGTATTTACTACTTCAAAATGAGAAGGAATGAGAAGGCTCTGAATTAGAAGAGTATTTTTTTCTACTATTGAATTGGCAACAAGTAAATAAGACGGAGTCATGGGAGGTTCTGAATACGCAACACCGCAAACAAAATAGAACTAGCGCCTCATCACCCAAAAAATATAATCAATGCACTGACATCGCAATATAGATCAAGTCGCACGATTTAAGTGGTCTGGTTTGGCCAATAATGTGTGTGGTAGAGGTCCAGAGGTCAAGTAAAATGCTAGCTAATGTTTATCAAAGATTAATTCTGATTTATTGCTTACTTTGTTTTAACAAAATCTAGTTTCTAAAAGGGTTAAAGAATAAACTACAACTCATAAATGGTTTATTTCACCAAAAACCGTCAGTTTGAGATCACCGCAGTAATGCAGTGCCAGTTGTTCTCCACTGCATTTACTGCATTAAAATTAAGGTTGACATTGCAACACTGCAAACCCCAATGTTTATCAATATACTCCTTGTATCACAGACTAAATCAAGTGTTCAATTTCATGGTATAAAAGAACAGCTTCGGTGACTGCATGCATTTGCTGCCACATCCATATTAACTTTACTGACTGTTTTCCTTGATGATTCCCAGACTGCATTACGCGAGTCTAATAGGTTCCAGTCCTTTAATCGCACACTAATTAGTACGCTAGTACGCTTGTGACCTGCAGTCCTCTAATCGAACACTAGTACGTAGGTACACAAGTCATTCATGCTCACTCCGGAGGTGTAGTTAGTAAGCTAGTACGCTCGTACTCTGGCGCGCTAGAGACATGCAGTCCTTTAATCGAACGCTAATACATAAAAACACAGGTCACTCATGGTGGTTGGAGAAGTGGAGTTAGAATGCTAGTACTATTGTATGCTAGTGGCACGAGGTTCTTTAATCAATCGCTAGTACGAAGGTATGCAAGTCATTGATGCTCGTTTGAGAGTGTTAGTAAGCTAGTACACTAGTACTGGTACGCTAGTGACATGCAGTCCTTTAATCGAAAGCTAGTACGTAGCTGCGCAAGTCATTCATGGTTGTTCGAGAGGTGCAGTTGGTACGCTAACACTGATGAATAAACAAAATACTAAAGGAGAATGTGCTCAATAGGGACTGTTAGTACAATAGTACTGATGAACGCTGTTGGTACGGTAGTACTGATGAATAAGCAAAAGTCTATACAAAAGCATTCCTATAATGGGCAGCATATGTAGTGAAAAGCACTTCTGCGAACAGTAGTTGTAAAACTTCTTTATTCTCTGACGTGTTTTGTAGACTTCTTCAGGGAGTTTTACAAGTATAACTAAATGCCTGTATTTAGAAGCCAAAGTTAGAGGCTAATACGAGGGCCAATGACCATAGAGGCTTGGCTGGACTTGCAAACAGGAATGGGCAAAGTTGTGAAAAATTTAAAATGTAGAAGGCAAGGTGAGAAAAATATTTTGGGGGCCACACCACAGTTTTAGCTGAAACTGTGGCCCCCAAAATATTTTTCTCACCTTGCCTTATTTCCAATTGTTTACAGAGTCCACAAGACCATTAAAACAGCAACACTCATAAAAGGACTATGCCACACTAAGATGTATGGAAGCTTTCATCAGAATCTGTAGCTTTACGATGTCTTGTTTCAGCAAGAGCTCCATTTAATACTTTACTCTCATCAGTGTACTTAGATAATGAAGAACCAAAAAATGTTCCTTAGAACAAGAGCTACTAACCTTTTGGCTGTAGGTACCAACAGGACAGTGTTTTGGTACCTGAGCGGGATCAGTACATGCCTGACCAGCTTCACACTCTGTACACGATGCATCTCCTTGAAGTGAGTAGTAACCCGGCATACAAGGCACTGGAGGTTGAGTCACATTGGTACAGCTGTAGCCAGCCGGACATGGAGCACATCTTGGAATCTGTGATGTACAGCCAGCCACATAAATGACTTACACAACGAAAAAAAAAGCAAAGCGAAACACACTACAACAGCACATGCATTCCTTTGTACTTTAATAACGAGTATTTAATTGTTTTAAGAGAATTGCATTACTGATTCCTTGTTCCTCACCATCTACGTGATACCCTAAATCAAACAAAACCATTTTTTGTCTACTGAAAGATATATAGGAGCCAGAAACACAATATGTTGGATGAGCTTTTTTGTCATGAACTTAACTTAAAAAATAAAAGGTAACAGGTAGAATGATCATACCTCTCCACCATTATTCCAGTACTCTGAAGAGGTGCATGCTACTGGGGCCTGGCTGGGATCATTACATGAGTGCCCTGCAGGACAAGGAGAACAAAATGATGCCCCTCTGTTAGAATAGGTTCCGAGTGGACATGCATGACAGATGCCAACTCCAGGTGGACTATATGTTCCTGAAGAACACTCTGTGGGAGATATAGGATCAGAGCCATTCATACATGACCGTCCTGCTGGGCAGATGAGGCAAGATGATGCTCTACCAAGGCTGTATCTACCATCAGGACATTTCTGTTTGGGAGAAAGAAAATACTTCAGCTTACCAATACCAAACATCCTCATATGAGGTTTGCTTAGTACTTTACAAGATTGTCTTTGCAAGATAAACAAATGAACAGTTTTTGCCTTCCCTGAAGCATGCAGTTGACAAACATACTTACACTACATGTTACTTGTCCAGATATACTGTATTCTCCAGCAGAGCACGGAACTGGTGCATTGGATGGATTTAGGCAGGAATGTCCAGCATCACATGCTTTGCAGCTAACTGCTCTTGTTTCATTGGAGTAAGTGCCATCAGGACAAGATTGAGGACCATTTGCAGGAGAAGGACAATAATGGCCAATATCGCATGGAATACAGAGAGAACCATTGCTGTAAGTACCAACCTAGGGATAGAGATCAATTTGATTTTATTGAAAATTGACCTTTTAAATGAGGATCTACAGCAGTTGAAGAGAAAACTTTGTCATTTATACAATGTGGCTCTGTGACAAAAAGCCTTGTAAATGAAAACAAACATGTAAACTTTCTACACTCACAGTGCATGTGATTGGTGGAAGTGCAGGTTCTGAACAGATTTTCCCTGCTGGGCACGTAAGACATTCAGTAGAGGCCTCTGGGGAATACTGCAAAAAAATCAGCAAATATGTAATGAGTATTATGTTCCACTGGCTGCGAGAAATAAAACCACTGGTCACATGTAAAACACTGCTTGATATTATCAATTTTTACCACCCATCCATCCTGTTACAAGATTTTGTTAAACGACAGTCATTAGTCCTACAATCTACAAATCTCGCCAATCGAGTTTTTATAGATTTTTACATGTCTTTGATTACAGGAATGGTTTTATTAAGTTTACAATAAAGTTAGGGCTGTGGTGATCAGCCCAACAGAGCTACAAACAATGATGTGAGAGTTCCTCTAATCAGCATATAGGTGCTATTAAGGACAATAGCATTGATAGAGATGAGGAGAGGTCCAAAAGATGGAGGACTAAAAGAACGATGATTACTGCAGCCAAGAATGCATGAAAGCAAGCAATAAATGAAAACATTGTATATACTTGGCCAAAAACACATCGAACTGGTGGGCTGTTTCTCAGAGGACAGCGGCTTCCTGCAGGACACACTTGACAGGACGACTGCCCTGTTGTTTCAGAATAGTATCCTGGTGCACACTATAAGAATGAAGAATAAAATCAAATTGTTTCCTAGTTAAAAATGATACAGTTATTAATCAGGTGCTCAATACTACTTAAAATATTGATAAAAGCAAACATTTACAACAAAAAAATGTGGCTGTGAGCTTAACACCATTGCTAGGCTACAACATTCCAATATAACTAGATGATTTGTGTAAGATTACAGGGAAATTTTTTACACATTGTACATAGCATTTGACTATACTTATTCCAATAACTCTCATTTTATTTACCTGAGTACAGACTGTTTGACCTTTAACTGCACTAAAATAACCAGCAGGACATTCCGTTGGAGACTGAGCAGGGTCTGGGCACTTGGAACCTGTTAAAACACATTATCTTAATTCACAAGTGCAACATCTACCAGTAATAAACAACGTGCAAACCAGTAAATTAAGTGTAGAGATGAGTAAATGAAAAAATTGGAGCTAGCAGTCAAGGATCTGACTGGTACGTTGCAACTTAAAACCAACACATTATTTAGTCAAGAAAAGAGAGACAAAAGTTCTACCTCTTTCACATTCTTTGCAGCTCTCAGATTTAGTTTCATTTGCATAAAATCCAGAAGGGCATGGCTGTGGACTGGCAGTGATCAAAAGAGGACAAAAAAATCCAACAGGACATTCATAACATGACATGCTTGCTTCAGAAGCAAAATATCCTCTTCCACATGGTACAGGGGCCTCACTCTTATTAGTGCATCTATTGAAAATATTACAATAGTACACACTGTTAATATGCAGATTAAGTTGGTACAAAAAGAAAACAACAACAGACAAGTTAAACCACCCATATATAACTAAAGCAATTGCTCAATCCCAAGTTTAAACCTCATTAAAATGTTAATTAAAAACATAAATTTTAACTTATTTCCACTTTAAATAAGACACTAATAGTACACCATCCAATGTCATCATTTTAAAAGAATCCACCTAGAATCTTCACTTTCTATCCAGGTGTTTGGGCAAGAATAACAAATGTTTAAAAATTTTAAGGGACATGTTAAAAAAAAAAAAACATATCACTGTGAGGGTACTGAGTATGAGGCATCTTAACAGTCACAGACTTTTGAAGATAGAAATCTCCAGCACTATCATACTAACTGGATGAAAAAATAAATGAATGAATGAATGCACAAATGAAGTGAGTTTCAATAGACTGTTGAACAATTTGGTGATTTAACCAGCATGTCCTTGGACTGACTAGAGGACACCATGTCACATAACTCACCATAATATTGATAAGCTGTTAAAAATCTGCCAAATTATATGAGCAGATGATATGAATGCAGTATGACGTCAACACATCTAAGAAGTTTTAATGTAAAGAAGAACAAACAAATGCTTCGATAAAGAATGGATGATGACGTCAGTGGACAGTTATAATGCAGCTTGCATCTGTGAACTGTAGATGTTGGTTGTGTATTTGCAAATATGTATGAAAGACCAGATCAACAAATGGATTGATGCATGGATTGATAACTGCAATAACCTCACCTGTGTCCCTCTGGACACAAAATACAATATCGAGCACCAGTTACATTGTTGTATGTTCCATTAGCACATTCTTCTGGTGCTTCCATTCCAACACTTGGACAATGGAAGCCAGCTGGACATAGTTTACAATCACTCAGATTTTCAGCATCTGAGTATGTTCCATTTGAACATAGAAAATATGTAGAAAGTCCTTTGGTTGGACATGAAGCTCCTTTAGGACAAGGTTGACATTCAATATTGCTCCCTGCCGCAGCATATGAACCAGCTGAACATTCAACAGGAGCTGTTTTATTTGGACAACTAAATCCACAAGGAACAAACATTATGAGTAAAGATAGAAAAAAGAAAAGAGTTTGTCTAACCACCATGGTATTACTCATTCAATGTACAACTTACTACCATATACATCAAAACTTTAAATTTTCAAAATTTCAAAGTCAACATCATCTTCTATCAAGGTGTTTGGACAAAAATAACTAATGCCTGAAAACTGTTAAGAGACATATTTAAATATAATTACATAATTGCACTGCTACTAGTACTAAGTATCTAGCATCTTAACAGAGGCAGACTTCAAATATCTCCAGCAGGTCCCAGTTACATGTGCAATCAGATAAATGAATGAATGGCAGCATAAATAACTTGAGCGTCAAAAGAATGAATTGTTGAAAAATCTGATGATTATAAAGCCAGCATCTCCTTGTATTTACAAGATGATAAAATTGACCAATGTATAAATCAAATTGATAAACTGTTAAAAATCTGCTAATATCGTCACATCATTAGAATGTGGTATGTAGTCAACACATTTAGTGGTATGCAGCACTAAGAAGTTGAAAAGAAAACAAATGCTTGGATGTGGGGTTTTTAGACCAGATAATAACTTCATCTGTGTGTCAATCAGTCCATCTTTATCATAAGAATGAAGAATGGATGAAGAAGCCAGGGAGCAGTTAAGTGGCATTTGTGAACTGTAGATGTTGGTTGCATCCCACGAATAAATTTGAATGACCAGATCAACGCATGGATTGATGCATGGATTGATGCATGGATTGATTATCCTAATAACCTCACCTATGACCCTCTGGACACAAAATACAATATTGAGCACCAGTTGCAAAACTGTAAGTTCCATTAGCACATTCTTCTGGTGCTTCCATTCCAACACTTGGACAATGAAAGCCAGCTGGACACAGTTTACAATCACTCAGACTTTCAGCATCTGAGTAAGTTCCATTAGAGCATAGAAAATAGGTAGAAAGTCCTTTGGTTGGACATGAAGCTCCTTTGGGACAAGGTTGACATTCTATACTCCCTGCTACAGCATAAGAACCAGCTGAACATTCAACATGAGCTGTCTTATTTGGACAACTATAAACCACAAGGAAGAAAAATTATGAAATAAAATAGAATGAAGGGAAGAAGTTGGCTAAGAGCCACCTTATTACAGATTTAATGTATAATCAACTACTATGAACATTACAAACTAAAAATACGATTTTCAAGTCAGTTTAACCATCTATCCAGGTGTTTTGGCAAGAATAACAGATGCTCGAAAAGTTTGACGAGACATACTAACTACTACAAATGTATCACCGTACTGGTAATAAAACTGGGTATTAAGCATCTTAACAGGGACAGACTTTTGAAGAGATAGTCTCTTTTAGGTCCTGCTACCAACCATATGAATGAATGAATGCAGGAATGATGTGAACATTGCATAAATGCATGAACTGTTGAAAAACATTTGATGATATAGCCAGCAGGTGCTTCTGTGGACTAGATGTTATGATTGACTGGTGTAGAGATAATATTGATGAACTGTCACAACATCTTCCAAAATCATCAGCTGATATAAGTGCGGTATGTAGTCAACACAATTTGTGGTATGCAGCACTAAAAAGTTGAAATCTAAAGTCTAACAAACAAATGCTTCAAATGAAGAGTTCTTAGTTCAGAGAGTGACTTCATTTGTGTATCAGTCAGTGTACCAATCTCTTTCCTAAGAATGAAGAATGGATGAAGAAGCCTGGGGACAGTTGAGTGGCACCTGTGAACTGTAGATGTTGGTTGTATCCCATGAATAAATTTGAATGACCAGGTCAATGCATGGATTGATGCATGGATTGATGCATGGATTGATGCATGGATTGATGCATGGATTGATGCATGGATTGATAACTGCAATAGTCTCACCTATGACCCTCTGGACACAAAATACAATTTCGAGCACCAGTTGCATTATTGTATGTTCCATTAGCACATTCTTCTGGTGCTTCCATTCCAACACTTGGACAATGGAAGCCAGCTGAACATAGTTTACAATCACTCAGACTTTCAACATCTGAGTAAGTTCCATTAGAGCATAGAAAATATGTAGAAAGTCCTTTGGTTGGACATGAAGCTCCTTTGGGACAAGGTTGACATTCAATACTCCCTGCTGCAGCATATGAACCAGCTGAACATTCCACATGAGCTGTTTTATTTGGACAACTAAAACCACAAGGAAAAAGCATATGGAGAAAAGTAGAGGAAAGAGAGGAGTTGGGCTAATTACCCCAACATTACAGATTCAATGAATAACCTGCAAGAACTAAAATACTACAAATCAAAAATTTGGTTTCCGAGTAAGTACAAATTCAATATATAACACGAACTAAACTATTTTGAATTTAAATATTAAACTTTAAAGTCCGTTTCATCTTCTACTCACTGTGTTCAGGTAAGTATAAAAAATGTTTGAAATGTTTGAAAAGTTTGAAGAGACAAATTAAAAAACATATCCCAGCACTGGATGTATGGTTGAGTATTAAGCGTGTTAGCAGGAATAGACTTGTGAAGATAGACATCTCCAGCAGGTCCTGCTACCAACCAGATGATTGAATGAATGTGCGCATGAATGAAAGCACAACATGATATGAACTTCCCATGAATGAACTATGGGGGAATCTGATGATAAAGAGCCAGCAGGGGCTTCTCTGGACTAGATGATATGATTGATTGGTGTAGATATCAGATTGATAAACTGTTAAAACATCTACCATTATATTATATCATCAACTAATATAAGTGCAATATGAAGTCAAAATATTGAGTGATAAGTAGAAGTGCTACGGAGTTGAAATGCAAAGCATAAGAAAGAATTGCATGGATGTTGGGTTTTTAGACCAGACTGTAACTTCATCTGTGTGTCAATCAGTGCATCTCTATCGATGAGAATGAAGAACAGGTGATGAGGCCAGTATACAGTTAGAAGCGTCTGTGAACTGTAGATGTCGGTTGCATCCAATGGATAAATATGAATGACCAGATCAACGCATGGATTGATGCATGGATTGATAACTGCAATAACCTCACCTATGACCCTCTGGACACAAAATACAATATCGAGCACCAGTTACATTATTGTATGTTCCATTAGCACATTCTTCTGGTGCTTCCATTCCAACACTTGGACAATGGAAGCCAGCTGGACATAGTTTACAATCACTCAGACTTTCAGCATCTGAGTAAGTTCCATTAGAGCATGGAAAATATGTAGAAAGTCCTTTGGTTGGACATGAAGCTCCTTTGGGACAAGGTTGACATTCAATACTCCCTGCTGCAGCATATGAACCAGCTGAACATTCCACAGAAGCTGTTTTATTTGGACAACTAAAACCATACGGAAGAAACATTGTATGAGAAAAAATGGAAACAGAGGAAAGAGGTTGGCTAATAACCTTTGTAAAATATTACAAATTCAACGCAGAACCAACAGCTATAAACATTACAAATTAAAACTTTTTGAAATGTAAAGTGTGTTTTATAGTCAAGCTGATGGTGTATACTGTTCTCTCTATAAATAATAAAAAAATCACATCACATCACAAATAAAAAAGTCAATTTTGGTAATAACATAATTTATTAGAACATAGCTAGCAGGGCTGCGCAGTCAAATTCAGTATGCGTAAGCATGCTCAAAATCCCAATAGTGCACACTGATAGCATCAGCAAATCCCTTCGTCAGAATTTTTTTTTTTTCGTGACAATAATGGATACAAACAGAGACTCAGCCTACTAATACCAAAACGAAGACAATTTTTCGACCTTTTCCCTTGGGCTAGAGTTCTTAAATGAGGCAGGAAAAGAGAAAAACAACAGAATAGGAGACTCGGCATCAGCGCCATCACGATTCGCTTCGATTGATATTGTTGTCCGTTTTTCGTGTTGGATTTGATGCATAATTCCACCGGCTATGTTCTAAAACAATTGGTTCATGCTTTCAGCTGTGCACTATTGAGTTATGGAGCACGTAGGAAGTTTGGAGGGCACTCAAGAAGCTAGAGTTGCCCGAGGCGATAGCCTCGGGCAACTCTTACGCTTCTTTTATGCTCTCCAAACTTCCCGTGTGCTCCATAACTCAATAGTGCATGCTAAAACATGAACCAATTGTTAACTAGTGATTAACTGAGTATCATAAATCTATTCCACAGCATGTGTGCTCATCTGAAAGAAACTGTACTCTGTCATAAAATGTGCTATCCTTCTCTTTCCCATACATTTCTAGTAACTAACATGTTTCTTCAGTTATTCCAGATAAAGAGATGAGATGCAAGTGAATAACAAAAAACATCTTTGACTCCTTGGAGTGCATGAAGACTTAATATGACAGAGAACTATATAAATGTTGGGTTGCTTGAAAGTACACTGATGTCTAATCAAAACTTCTAGATGCATGTAATTTATCCTAAATGTTACATCCTCGACCATAATCAGTTCAGTGAAAATGAATACTAGCTTTATCTTAATGCTACATACATGAATACTTTTTGGGAGAAATCTTGTGCATAAATAAGCCCTCACCTATGACCCTTTGGACACAAAACACAATATCGAGCACCAGTTACATTGTTGTATGTTCCATTAGCACATTCTTCTGGTGCTTCCATTCCAACACTTGGACAATGAAAGCCAGCTGGACATAGTTTACAATCACTCAGACTTTCAACGTCTGAATAAGTTCCATTTGAACATAGAACATGCATAGAAAGTCCTTTGGTTGGACATGAAGCTCCTTTGGGACAAGGTTGACATTCAATACTCCCTGCTGCAGCATATGAACCAGCTGAACATTCCACAGTAGCTGTTTTATTTGGGCAACTGAAATGGCCAGGTATTGATAGTTACAATTAACTTGTTCATAAACACCTATCTGTGAATTATAAGCCAACATTAGTGCCAAAGGTGCTGCACTGATGACTTGCTAAAAAAATTATTGAATTATCTTCTTGGTGAAGGTGCTTTCTGCAAGCCAAATAAAATAACTTGTATATGGTTATTCAAACAGCTCAGGTGATGACATACTTGGAGGAAGAACACTTATGCTAGCATACTGAAGTTATCAAAACAAATTGCGTTCCTCACTGAAAGATGTAAAGAGTCGAGTAAGGAGTGCAAAACAGCAAGTTGGAGAGATTTTGGGAATACAAGATGAGAAAAGAGTATTGACATTTTTCCCAAAAAATGGTTGTCGTGTTCCTGGAAATGATGCAGTGCATTGGTGCAAATGTGTTGATCTTCTCAAGCCGACTGTTGCTTCAAAATGAATGGTGCAAAACGTATAACAGTTATTTTTTGTAGTTCCCATAATGAAATTCAGGTACAATGCACAGTTTTACAATACAGTTAAACAACAATTAAAATTTTAGGTTGATAAATTACCATATCAAAACAATGTCAAGAATATAGTTGTTCAGTAATGATTAACATACAAAGAAAGATACTTTCTTCTGATCCATGCATTATCAAGTTCTCCAATAATAAATAATAATAATTACGATAATAATAACGATGAAGATGATGATGATGAAGATGATGATGATGATGATGATGATGATGATGATGATGATGATGATGATGACGACGACAATGTTGATGATGACCAATCATAAATTGAAAATGACTTGATGGGGACCAATCACATGAAAGGAAAGTCTTATTCCAGGCTACACAGTTCACCTATGACCCTCTGGACACAAAATACAATTTCGAGCACCAGTTGCATTAATGTATGTTCCATTAGCACATTCTTCTGGTGCTTCCATTCCAACACTTGGACAATGGAAGCCAGCTGGACACAGTTTACAATCACTCAGATTTTCAGCATGTGAGTATGTTCTATTAGAGCATAGAAAATATGTAGAAAGTCCTTTGGTTGGACATGAAGCTCCTTTGGGACAAGGTTGACATTCAATGCTCCCCGCTGCAGCATATGAACCAGCTGAACATTTCTCAGGAGTTGTTTTGTTTGGGCAATTGAAATGGCCAGGTATTGAGATTTACAAAAAAAAATGTTAAAAATATGTTTCTGTGGATTCAGCCAACACATACCAGTCATAGTGCTCTATTGGTGAAGTTAAATGTTTAGTGATGTGATCTTCTTGGTGATGATTTTCTGTGCCAACTTAAAGAACTTACATCTGGTTATTCGGTAAAAGTATGTAAACATTAGAGACGGTGCACTACACTTAACAAAACAATGTATGCATCTAACCACAGGATCTTAAAAGCCAACCTAAGAATATAAAAAATTGGAATGATTTTCAGAAGATAAGTTGAAGCTTAAGGGACGTAACAGCCATTTTTAAAAGTCAGAGGAAAAAGACTGATGCTAATCAATTACAGTGTGGGATGCATTGGTGCTGGTGTTTATGAGTGAAAGGTGCTAAGTATGTTTACCAAAGTATATTTAGTGAGTTTAATCAACAATGCAATTAAATTTGAAGGTAAGCTGAATGTAAAGATACTTGTATTATTGTTCACAGTTCCAGTTAGGTGGCATCTGTGAACTGTATGTGTTGATTGCATCCAATGAGTATGAATGACCAGATCAATGCATGGATTAATGCATGGATTTGCATCTGTGAACTGTAGATGTCGGTTGTATCCAATGGATAAATATGAATGACCAGATCGACGTATGGCTTGATGCATGGATTGATAACTGCAATAACCTCACCTATGACCCTCTGGACACAAAATACAATATCGAGCACCAGTTGCATTATTGTATGTTCCATTAGCACATTCTTCTGGTGCTTCCATTCCAACACTGGGACAGTGGAAGCCAGCTGGACATAGTTTACAATCGCTGAGACTTTCAGCATCTGAGTACGTTCCATTAGAGCATAGAAAATATGTAGAAAGTCCTTTGGTTGGACATGAAGCTCCTTTGGGACAAGGTTGACATTCAAAGCTCCCTACTACAGCATATGAACCAGCTGAACATTCCACAGGAGCTGTTTTATTTGGACAACTAAAACCCCAAAAATAGAATGCCATAAAATAACTTTGAATCAAGAAATTATCTGATCATAATTTCACCTAAGAGTGCATCATGCATGTGTTCAGGTCCATATTGCTGTGGTGTGATCAATAAGACTTGCTAGGGTGTGACAGCCATGCTGCAGTTATGGCTCTATTACATAATGCTTAGTGCAGGTTATTCTGGGTCATACAGTAACGACATTTGTCAGTGGTGCAGATCATAACCATGTAACTTGTGCTAAGTGCATTTTCTCAGGATCAGACTGCGATAGCTTGATGCATGTGATATATTAAAGAGCAGCAGAGTGACATTTACATGATATCTGTGATGCATTTTTACAAACTTTTAATTAAGTGCATGGTACTTATTCCAGGTTTGCATGCACCAGAGTGTGATGGTGTGTAAGGTGCAGTTGTACAATCACTTTTAGTGCCTCATGCAGGTTATTTAGACTAAGATTAGATGGTGTGACAGTTTTTTACATGCTGTTCGTGCTTTAACACAATGACATAATGTGACAGATAAGTTTTATTTAGAAGTTTGAAATTAGGTTGAGTATGATCATCATAGTGCAGTGCTGAAGTCCATGGTTATAACTGGCATGCTCTTAAATTGTGCAAATAAAACTGAAACAATTTTTTTTAGGTTACATCATTGTCCATGTTCCTTTCATGAACTACCAGAGGATGCTAGTATCATTTGTACCTTACGACAGATAAGAATTAAGCCCTTCATTTCAATAAGCTCCACAGGAGCTCAAAGTAGCCCTATAATTTTCATACCTGTACCCTGCTGGACAAATAGTACATTGAGTAGAGCCGGTGAGGCTAAAGGTTCCATTTTCACAGGGCACTGGAGAGACAGCAGGATTTGGACACTTGAATCCTTCTGGACATTGGCTACACAAATCTTGACCCTCTGAATCTGTATATGTTCCATTGCGGCAAGGGACATGAGTAGACAGTTGAGCTGAAGGGCAATGTGATCCAGCTGGACACTGATAGCAAACAAGACTCCCACTTGGTGCATATGTCTTAGCCTCACATGGAATAGGGTCCAAGTCCTTATTGGGACACCTGGGGCATGAACACAAAAAAGCACCTTGAAAATGAATGCTCAGTTTGATGCACAGACATCATAAACACAGGCTGCTTGTACTTTATAAAAAAAAAAATGTAATTTTTCATCTCAACTGAAAAATACAGAGACACACGAGAAAGCATGTGAGTTTTATGGAGGCCTCTTAATTATTAACAGTAGTTTTTAATTTTCCAGTTTTGTTCAAACACTATGTGACCATGAAGAATAGTTTTTTTTTTTGAGGCATTAAACCTACCAACAACAAAAATAGCACTCCATAATGGGAAACAAAAGACTGAATCACCAAACTCAGGTTTGCACTAAACATCACAAGCACAAACAATCCTTTCCAGAACTTCCAGTGTTACAATTTAATATCCTATCCTCTCAAAGGCAAAAATAAATTAACTAAAATCTATCATAAAGGGGGTACCGTAAAAGCTTGCGGATAAGCCACACCCACAGATAAGCCGCACCCTGAATTTAGCAGCTCAAATTTTGGGAAAAAAAGTTTTTGGATAGAAATCAAAAGAAATCCAAAGTTGAGTCTTGAGAAGTCTTCTTCATCCACTGTTCATCAAACATAAACTCATCATTAACATTGCAACGGAAAATACTTCAAACTGTTAACCACAATTTTAGCACTTTAATATAATGAACATCATTTCTACTCACTTTGAAATATGATTGGTCTTTTTCTGGTATTTGTTGACAGGAATTTCTTGATTCAACACAGCTTTTCCATAGATTTTAGCATTACAACAAGAACGTGAGCAGAATATTTGAAGCTTGGTAACCAGGCATTAGATCACATGCGAAAAATTATGGACATTCACGACACCTTTTTCAAATGTTCCTGCAGATAAGCTGCACTCCCAATTTCTGGCGATGATTTTTGGAAAAACAGTGCAGTTTATCCGTGGACTTTTACGGTAAGTTTCTAAAGAAACTGTGGTGCTGCGTTGATGGGGGTAACAAGGTAATTTGGTTATATCAGCTAAGTTGAAATTGTAAATTGGCCACCATAAAGAGTTCAACAGCAAATGTTTTGAGCATTAACCCTTAATCAGAGAGAAAAATCTATCATAGTTTACCTGAAACCTGCTGGACACATGGTACAGTTTGTAGCAGCACCTTTACTGTAAGTTCCATTTTCACAGGGCACTGGGGCTAGAGCAGGATTTTGACAAATGAATCCAGCTGGACATTCTAAACACTTGGTGAGTGATGTGTCATTAGCATATGAACCAGGATCACATTGAACATGTTTCTCTAACGCATTAGCTGGACAGTGAGACCCCAGAGGACATTCCTGGCACTCGATGCTCCCTGATGGAGCAAAGGAACCTTGTAAACATACAACTGGGTCAGCTGACTTGTCTGTGCACCTGCCAGAGAAAAATATCAATTAAACTTCTGCTTCTGGTGTATTCATTTATCTAGAAATACCATTGTTGTGCACAGTTTTTTAAATTCATGTTTACAACCATTATTTATTTTATTCATTTGCCACTGACACACACACACATACAAAATAGATTACAGTTGTTTACAACAATCAAAAATAATAACTATTATAAAAATAATATCATTATACAACAATCTATACTTAATCCATATAAAATTACTTTTTATGATCATTTATAAAAAGTGTGGTGAGGATTAGCCCAGCAGAAGCTAGTAGCTTATCAAACCTGGGTTCCTGACACACGATGTAGAAGATAGATTTCCTAGTTATAGGTGGGTGAGTTTAATTTAATTAGTTCTCTGTCAATGGGGAATTTTTTAAGCAAAGTCTTAAAGGTGGAGAATCTACAGCATAAGATAAGATAACTTCTAATGTACAAATCAAAGTAAGTAAGCATAGAAAGCTTAATGAATATCAATAAATAAATTGATCAATAAATCAATAAATTGCCAAAAAAAATTACTATCATATTATTTGCCAAAGCATTGACCATGGAATACGTGATTTTCTCCTCCCCTCCTTCCTGAGTACATGCACATGTGCGCACACATTTATTCACACAAACATCTCCTGATAACCCAATTATAATGATAATTATGGAATTCAAAGGTGATTGGTTATTGAACATCCACAAAGGAAGTCCTACAAATGCATTCCCTTACTTGTGACCACTTGGACACAATATGCAGTGGGTAGCTCCAGCTTTACTGTGAGTTCCATTGTTACATTCCACTGGTTGTTCAGCAGGATTTGGACATTTAAAACCTGCCGGACATGCTAAACAGCGTGTAGCATTCGTCACAACAGAATAGGACCCATTTGCACAAGGGAGGTGATAAGAGAGCTTCTCGGATGGACAATGTGAACCAACAGGACAAAAATGACAAAAAGTACTTTGCGCTGGAGCAAAAGTACCACTTGTGCAAGGGATGGGATCTACTGAGTTCATAGGACATCTAGAAAATAAAATTTAGATATTTGCTATCACAAGGGCATTTACTTGTACAAAACAGAATGACAGTGAATTTTTGATAATTGTATACTTACCGATGGCCTTTAGGGCAAATGGTACACTCTGTTGCCCCACCCTTACTATATGTCCCATTCGGACAGTCCTCAGGTGACTGGGCAGGATTTGAACATCTTTTACCAGCTGGACAACTCTGACAATTACTTTGATTTACACTATCTGAGTAGGTGCCATTCACACAAGGGACATGTACTGAAAGGCCCCATGATGGACAGTGAGATCCAACTGGACAGGAAAGACATTGCAAACTCCCTGATGGAGCATAAGTACCAGCTGGACATGTAGATGGATCAGTACTTGGGTCAGCACAGCTGGAACATCACAAAATTGGTTTTTTTAAAACATAATAAATATAATGAATTGTTGCAGTTTGACTCAAGTTAGGTACGTTCAGTCTACTGATAATGCTGCAGCCTTTACACACTGATATCACCATGAAAGTTCTCCTTTCTGTTCTTTAAACATTTCCTTTGGTACTACAAGGAGACTAAGTCTAACAATCAAGAGCTTCTTGGTTTTGCTCTTATTCCCTTTACTCTTATTCCCTTTACTCTTATTCCCTTTACTCTTATTCCCTTTACTCTTATTCCCTTTACTCTTATTCCCTTTACTCTTATTCCCTTTACTCTTATTCCCTTCACTCTTATTCACTTTACTCTTATTCACTTTACTCTTATTCCCTTTACTCTTATTCCCTTTACTCTTATTCCCTTTACTCTTATTCCCTTTACTCTTATTCCCTTTACTCTTAATTCCCTTTACTCTTATTCCCTTTACTCTTATTCCCTTTACTCTTGTGACCTTAATAATTAATTGAGGAATGATACTGTTAGGAGAAATAAGATGGTTATCCCAGTTATGGGTTAAAGGGTTCAACATAAAGTTATCAATAACGTTGCTTATTACACGACTCGGGAAGTCAGAGGGCCAATAACTAAAATCAACCAATCAAAATGCTCTATTGCCGGTCAATATTCTCTCAGTATTGAACCGGGCACGGTCCCGAATGGTCCCGAATGATACCGCACTTGTGTCCCTTTGAACTTCAGTTGTGTAATAAATCTCTTATTAACCAAGCTTGCTCAGGACCGTACTGGAAGAATATCGGCCCTCGGTCTTTTTTGTACGGACCTCATTGCACTCGGTCCGTACTGTCAAGACCTCGGGCTGATATTCTCCCAGTATAGCCCTCGCGCTTGGTTAATAAGATATATTACATGTTCAATACAACAACAAGTATGTTCATCAGATCAAAGCAGACATTGAGCTTGTCTTAAGGATCTGACATAACTCACCTGTGTCCACCCGGACACTCAGTACAGACAGTTGATCCATCCTTACTGTACGTTCCATTCTCACAGGGCTGCTCCCCTTGAGAAGCAAATGGACAAAAATGTCCTGCAGTGCACAACTGGCACTGTATTTGCCCCACAGTGTTTGTGTAAGTTCCATTGAAACAAGGCAAAGGACTTGCTAGGGAAACATTAGGACAATAGAATCCCAAATCACAGTCTAAACAAGAAGTTTGTCCTGCTGCAGCATATTCTCCAGGATTACATCTAATTGGTGCAATTGTTTGGTTGGAACATCTGTCAATAAAGCAATATAAGATCGAGTTACAATCACCCTCAATTCGCTTCTTCGTGCGGTGGAGAAATAACCCTGAATTGGTAAACTAAATTGCTATCTGACATGTCTTTATACATTTACATGCAAGTATACCACACATTAGGGTGTGTCTACTATAAATAATGCATATTAGTATATACTAAAACAGTGGATAGGGTTGAAGGCATGCTCTGATTGGCTAGTCAAACTCCAAATATCCTTTGCTATTTATCTCTAAAGCAACTCGGGAAAAAATGGCGTCCCGGTTTGCATCTGTGACAAGCGAAGAAATCACTCAAATTAACGACGGTGGTGGATATTATCTCACTGTTTTAGCATATACTAAAACAACTATTCACCTCAGTGTCGGTGGTTAGCAGTGGATATTTACCTAGCTGCTTCGCGGCTTGGTAAATATCCACCACTAACCACCTCCACTTTGGTGAATAGTTGTTAACAATCACATTTGTTTGACTGAGGTTTATTACCTCACCTTTGAAAAACAAATGAATAATTCTCTTCGCGTTAAAAACAGCTAAGAAATGGTACTCCAGATATTCTGTCTCAAAACCGAAGAAGACATGCTAATCAATCTCTCTCTGAAAATTTTTATGGTATTTACAAGACTTACTGATTTCCAGGTGGACAAACAGTACATTCTGCTGCTGCTCCAAGACTATAGCTTCCTTTAGCACATGACTGACAAGATGTGCCATTATAAGAGAATGTTCCTGGCTCACAAACTGAGCAGTTTGTTTGTAAAGGACCTGGTTCATAGCCTCCAGGGCAATACTATAGCAGAAAAAAACACATTATTTTGTCCTCTGATATCACTTTTAGGGAGACAACAAAAGATGTCATACATTTATGCTGACCACTGAAGTTAATCCTGACATTTGAAAATACCACAGATGACACAGAATATATCTTGTGGTTCAAATATCATTTCAGATTTATATCCATCTGAGAAGTTTAATTTTTATTTTTCTTTAAATTATGGATTATTGATCACTATAACTTGAAACAAAAGAGGGTATCTATCAAATGAGTTTGAATAATTTTAACTCTGCAGTGACAAATTTCAACCACAACATGTTCATTCTATAAAATCATCTTCATTTTAATTCACCCTTTCATCTGACTCCGTAATTTATCACTTGTGGTAAATTGTATACACAACAATAATCATTAACTAAAACATTTTAGTTTTAATTTAAAGCCTATATTTTAATCTACAACAATTTTCTATGCCAGTTTTTTTCTTTAAAATTATTTGTCAATAACTGTCATCCATTTATCCTGGCTTAAGAAACCATTAGTGAACAATATTCTTCCAAAGATAATACCAAGTCTCCTCCTTAATAAACATTTCAACTCCTGCAAAAAAATTAGTCCTGTCTGAAATTTTTCAGTGACAAAAATTTAGCTTGTACCTGAGGTTGTTGAGTAGGATCCAAGCACACTTTACTGGTAGGACAAGAGTGACATATTCCTTCTCCATAATTAGAATATGTTCCAAATGGACACAAAGTGATATTTCCAGCTAATGTACAGTTGTAACCAGCAGGACAAGGTGTACATGCTATGGATCCTGCTATGCTGTTGTTTCCTGATACACAAGCCTACATAAGAGAACCACATCAGGTTTTCTCCTTACATTAACCAAGGCTTTATCAAGGAAGAAGTAGATGAGAAAAGAGAAAAGTATCAGTGAAGGAACATCATTTGACCAAGCTCTGAATTCTTGAGGCTAAAATTATAAGAAATTTAATGCCAACAGAATAGAGAATTAAGATTTTGATCTTGGAAATGGATAATGTTGGAACCTTAGTTGCACTTGTTAATGTTTTCAACTTCCTGCGTTTATTAAAATCATCAGATTAAGACTATTTCACCATTGCCACAGGTATTAGGCCTACGTTAAGGTTGAAAATGGCTGCAACTTAACTTTTTGTACACTGCTGTCTGGAAATGTCAAATTTTTATGCAACACGCTTTGAAAAACGGTGTTCAGTCGATACATTATTACACAACAAGGCTGGCTTTCGTTTTCTAATGAAATCCAGATAATATCTCAAATTGATAAATGTCTATCAATACTATAGCTGATCGTCGTGTAAAAAAAGGAAAAGTAAAACGTAAAAGAAGATTAAGCTTCGAGACTCAAATGGAAAAGAAACCTTAGTCAACAAAATTATATACTTACTGTACAATCTGATGAATTTTTAGAACCGGTATTGGGATTTTCGGTCCCCGCTGGGCAGGGCTCAGGAGCAGTACTGTTTCCCAGACAGCTAAAATAAAGTGAAAATATCGACAGATTTAGAGAAACCACGAATCCAATTGAGATAAAAACAATATATTCTGCAACCACTTTCACTATCAATACAACATGATATGAAGGTATACAAGTTAATACTACTCAAGTTTCTAGTCGATAAGCAACCCTCATCAGTTAATATAAACCCTGTATCCATAATTTCCCGTCCTTTGGCAAAACATTTAGATCCCAGTTATTTTTACATATCTGAACGATAGTGGATACAGGTCATGAAGACTTTGTCACTTACAAGTGTCCAGCAGGACAGTCAACACAGCCATCACAGACCCAATATTTCCCAGCAGTACAATTGCTTTGATTACATGAACATTCTGTCTCACAATCACAAGCTGCTCCAGCTAAGCCTAAGAGGAAGAAAACAAAGTTCAACATCCCAGAGAATTTGAAAGTCATTTCCTTACATACCACACTAGAAAAGCGCATCTGGAATCACAATCTTACCGGCGTAACTCACAATTATCAAACCAAAAACTACAATAATAAGGTTGAACCGCAGTTTCCCGCTCTGAGATGTGTAACGTTTTAGCATCGCTGAAATCCTCTTTCCAATTATTGTTTTCCTCAGTCTTTTAGCGAGACAGGAACCTCGATGAGCATAAATATAAATTGGTTACAGAAGTTGCTCTCTGCAGAAATTCCAGCTGCACTAAGTTGAAGGTCTGTAACATGACATGTTGAATGT
The DNA here is from genome assembly GCF_964205215.1 of Stylophora pistillata. Lineage (NCBI taxonomy): Eukaryota > Metazoa > Cnidaria > Anthozoa > Scleractinia > Pocilloporidae > Stylophora > Stylophora pistillata. The sequence continues at coordinate 1,626,215 of NC_142525.1, forward strand.
TAAGAGGTGTTCTAAGAATTCGAACAGCTTAGTCTGCGATCTAAAAAAAGTCAGAAGTCACCAGACTTCCTTCAGACAATCCAAGGTATCAAACTTCACAATTAGTAATGAATTGAAGTCCGTGTATCCTCGTTTATGTCATAACCTATTCCACAATTGGAAGAATAGTTCCACAATGTTTTGTCATGAAAATTTGGTATTTTTGCGAGATCACGTCGATTACTCTGCCGTGACGTCACGTCTAAGCTGTTGTCATAGAAGCGATCAGTTTGTTTGGAGCAAACTTCCGTAAGTTTCGCCGAGCTGATTGTGGATTGGTCAAAAATGAAAAAGAATCACAAAAAGGTCGTTTAGAAAATTAACTTCATTGTTTCGAGAACAAAGTACCCCCAGAGAATTTTCATTGTTCAGAAACAAACTGTTGAATTCTGTGGTGACTTTGGAATTCTCGGCCGCTGAGATTTCACTGCAACACATTTTATCGTTGTCAGAAATCACAATATCTCCATCGCCTTTTTTAGTAACTGTCTTGAAAAAGACACTGAAACTTGTTCAGTTTGTTTGTTAAGGTTTCAATCAAGTGCTACAAGCAACGGTATTGTCAGCCCTTTGAATAATAAGGCACGGCGTTGCATTAAATAAGAGATAAATAAGAGATTAATTAATAATAGGTAAATACCGAAAACGGAGACATTAATCCCGAGGGCCGTAGGGCCGAGCGATGTGTATGGATTAATACCGAAATTCGAGGTATTTATCGGACTTATTTGATGATATTGTTCATGAGGGATCTTTAGAGAACGATCCTTTCTTCGAGGGGTCAAACACTGGCTAATTAGTATGGTCACACCTTTGTCGGATCAAAGTAGGTACAATGGGCTGTTACGAAAACTAAGACCTAAGACCTAAGACCCGTCTAAGTTTTCGAGATTACGAAAACTAAGACCCCCTAAAATCGAATCCGTCCAAATATAAAGTCAAATTGTAACCAAAATAGGTCTAATTTGTCAAATTATCTCTTGTTCGATCCTTTCCACTGTGTTTTAGGTCAAATTTAACGGTAAATTTCGGGGTTTTCGCGAAAACATTCTTTAAAATTTCTAAAAAGTCGAATTACGACCGAAATGCGATCCAGCGGTTCTGGAAATAGGCGGGGGAGGGCAGGTCCTTTATTCTTTTCAGGGATCTTTCCTTTCCTTATTTTGCAAAGAGGGTTTTTCCAAATGAAAACAAGTGGTTGGCATGGGCGTAGTCTCGCCAAAGACAATTTTGTCAGCCCGAACAAACTTCAGGACAATATGCTTAGCAGTATCGAATAAAAAATGCGGGTGGAAAAAAATTTTTATAATGAAAGATAAACGGTAAGTTGTAAAAAAGTTCAACTTTTACCATCCTGCGGAGAACTGGTTATGAAAGGAGTTTGTTGCCAAGGAAACTACGATTCGATGCAAGAGAAGACTGAAAAATGGCGACTTTTACATGTGATTCCTTCACAAGGTTATTATAGATTTTGGTTTACGCCACAGGGGTTTTAGAATTCTCCATGGGAAGATGAGTTCACAAGATGCATGAAAAGAGGGGCAGTTTAACGTATTATCAATTTCGTATACCCCTCGATCACACGCAACAATACCAGAAGAGGAAAGGTATGTCCATGCACCACAGCTGATATCACACTGCTCGACTGTTCGTAAAATTTTTCCTAATGGACTAGTGGTAGGGACCTCCTTTTCTCAGGTTCAATTTCGCAATCATCGCTCCCAGAATATTTGTGCTTTCTGTATCGATCTCAACAGATCAACATATTGATCTCTTGATCTGTTGGATTTGAATCAAGGATCCGCATTGGGGTCCTCTGTTGTGGAATATATTCCAAAGCGATCTATCTTATCATGTTAGAGATATATCAATGTACGCGGACGACCATCAATTTTACCATACAGGTCATGACCTACCCACTATTACATCCAAACTTAGAGACAGTACGGAAAAAGCAACCAACTGGTAGTCGAATCTAATCTATTAGTTGGTGACCTTAAAAAATACCAAACCTTAATTATTGGTAGCAACAACAACTCAGAAAATAACATCGAAGAATGCGCTATCTTAGTAAACAAAGAGAAAATCAACACGACCGCTACTCTCCAACTTCTTGGAGTCACAATTGTCTCAAATTTGAACTTCAATAATCATATAAATACTATCTGTAACAAAGCCAGTCAAAGGATTGGTGTGCTTATGAGACTCCGCAACTTGATTCCAACAAATGCAAAATTACAACTTTTTAAGGCAGCCATTCTACCATATCTAACCTACTGCCATCACACATGGCATTTTTGTAAATCTAGTGATAGTCGCAGATTAGAGAGAGTTCAAGAAAGAGGCCTAAGGGCTGTATTCAACGATAAACACTCCACCTATGAACGTTTGCTGCAGAAAGCTAATTTACCTTCGCTAGTTAACAGACGCTTACAAGATATATGCATTTTAATGTACAAAGTTAAACACAACCTTAGCCCCTTGAATATTTGTAATATATTTCAGAAACACAACGCTTCCTATAATCTAAGACAGGCTGACTTTTCTATTCCTAGATACAACAGAATAACTTACGGCAAACATTCACTACGCTATTTAGGACCTAAATTATGGAGTAAACTGACAACTTATGTGACAGATCAGCCACAATATATATATAGCTAGTTCAAAAACTGCATACGTAAGCGTGACCTCAGCTCCCTATTAGATGATAGCTGTAGGGGCTGTGCTCTATGTACTTCTTAATTTATTTCATATTTTTTCATACATGATATGACTTATATTTTATTCTTAAGTAGGTAATATTCTTTGTAAATAATTTTTATCCATTTTATTTGTGTCCCCACATTAGTATGGGATGTCTCCCAAACTAGAGGGTTCTTTGACACGTTAATAAAGTTTCTATCTATTTCTATCTATCTTGCATAAGCTTATATCTGTTCAGACAGACAGACAGACATCTATATTTATACAGGATAGCCCCTTCAGTGTAGTAAACACTGGTATCAACGGGGGTCCTGTTACCCACCCATCCCACCCCAGGGGAGGACATCCATCACACAGTAATCTCGTGCGTGGGAAATTAACGTCTCCTGCCCCTAACCCTGCAGGAGACGGGACCTCCATTTATTCGTCCCTATCCGAGAAGACTAGAATATCTAACCATTTCTAGATGTTAAAGAACGGAAGCATATTCTTCTCAGTTAATTTTAAGACCCTGAGTGTTGGTCCGGCCGGTATTGAACTCTCGACCTCCCGCACAGCAGTCCGGCGCTCTCCCAATTGAGCTAACCAGGCGGCGGTTCATTATCTATTAAGATGTGGTATGTTGAAAACATCAGCATGGTTAAGAAATGGCTCAGATTGGTTAAGTTCCTTTTTTGAGGCCTTAAATTGTACAAATCTTAACTCCTGAAACTTCTCTCGTGTTAAACATAGTTCACTGTATGCACATATTTTCTGAGAGTGAAAATGTGTTTTTAAAAAATTTCTGGTCCAGGATCAGCTGAAAGATTCAAGAGGAGCAGCAGTTCGGGGAGCAGAGTTGAGTCCAGGCCATGCAGTCAGCACAGTCATAATTGTGTTTACTTAGAACAAGATGTTCACAACCAGAGTTCACAGGTGGGACTCTGTTTGTATTTAATGCAATCCTTTACAGACTTTTCATGAAGTGGGAGAGATTAATTATCATTGTTTGTATATGGTTCAGCATATTTTGGTTGGATCTGCATTGAGACGACCCCATGCTAGTGAGTATTCTCTACTGGATTACCAGAGCATGCCAGATGTTGGAAAGTCTCCTTGTCAGCCTTTTAGGCCTCATTCTTCATGTACAGTTTACAACTATGCTTCTCGTCCTTTTTCCGCAAGGGAACAGTCATCACACCTTGGAAGGCATACAAAGTCGAGGTACATATCAACCCACTGTACGTTTTAATAATCTGCCACTAATGTTGTTTATGGGAGTATTGCTACTGGAACTCTATAAAATATCCTTTAACTTCTCTTAAAATTACCTGTGCATGGACAACTCATGAAGTGTGTATTTTGGCTACGCAATATTACGGTATAACACATACTTCATTATAAATATACTGTTACAGTTCTTGGAAAAAGGAAAAGAGCAGAAAATAGATTACCTTTAAGACTATGGCTTTGTTTTAGAAGGGTATGGGGTTTGTACAGAAATCTTTCCATCAGCAGTGAGATGCAGAAATGTGAATAATTGAAAGACTATAGTCTAAAAGAACGAGCAGAGAAATCTAAGGATGGCAATTTTAACTTGAAAACTGATTCACGTTTTCCTTATCTTAATTCTGTCAATTGAAATTTCAGCTTGCTGAGATGTCAGTCAGCCTCATCGGTGTCCTCCTGTTCACATTCATCTGCCTCAAATCTTAAATCAGCAACAAACAAGAAACGTCTGTGTGAAATTCGTAAGTTTACAAATTTCTTCTGTAAACTATAGAGATGTTTATCAGTGGGTTTACTCTGCAAGGCTGTAACACACTGGTCTTATCTATACTGACTCAACCTTTCAAGAACAATATGTACATTTTCAAAACAAGTAAATAGCCAATTAAGAATTCATCATGCAAATTATAATGGTTCATGAATCATGTTTAATAAGGCTCTTCAATCACAAGTTAGTCGTTTAGATTAAAAAAAATTACTTCACGTGGAATCATTTTAAATAACGAGTTTTAATTACGATTCATGAATACAAAAACAATCAAATCACAATTCATGAGAAAAATTGCCCAATTACACTTGAATTTACTTGAACAAGTGTCATATAAGTTGAGAGGTATAGTTTGATGATCTGACTCCAGGAAGAGATCAACAGATAATCATGGAAACTTTCATTGATTATGTTAACTTTCTCCTGTCACTGTTGTAGACATTGCCATTTGACCCGTTTTTTTTTTTTTTTTTTGTCTGTTTTTAAATGCACTGGTTATTTTTGATAACTATCTGTAAAATAATGTCATTTTCAGGTGATGACTACAGACTCTTTAAAAGTGATCCAATTCACAAACAGTAAGGAATACTTTTGCTTTTCATAGAATCTTGTTACTTTCCATTCTAATTTTCTCAGTCTTTGTATTTTTATAGCCATTTGGCAAGATATTAGTTTTTTGGCCATAAATTTGGTTATCAAAGTTGGCTAACCATGTAACTTGATAATTAAATTAATGGCCAAAAAAAATAGTAATGGATAACAACAGATCACAAATCTACAAATAATGTTATGCTTTTATGCTAGCAACCATGTAGCTCACAAATCATGTCATTTGGTGTGTTACATGTCACTTTGTGAACCTAACTTTCATGATCATATTGTGGCTAGTGACTTTTCTAGGTTTTGTAGACTGCACAATTTGAGTATTGGTCATAGATAACGTGAATGTTTAGGAGTCTTAAAACTCCATAGAAATTGAGTGCACTCAGATGCACAGACACCATAAAAAGGATTCATAAAATTTTTTTTTCTCCAAAAACTTCAAACAGATTAGTTTTGAAAGGAGATTTTTAACTGCACTATTACTGGTTAGAATTTAAAAACAAACTAAGCAAATTAATTAAATGCAATACAAAGATACTAAATTGTAAACTCCCTAACATCTACATTGTGATAAGCAAGTGGACATGGAGTTGATCAGACAAGTATGGATTGCAAAAATTAAGTATACTATGTGTATAGTTATAGAACATTTCTTACCAATTGCTTTCAATGAACCCTGCACACCTTAACATTGTACTATTATAATTTCCTAATTTTTTGAGAAATTTTTTAACAATCAAGAGCTTCTTCAGTCATTGAACATTTCCCAAGTTATTCTTGTGGTCTTAAGATTTTACATAGGGGTGATATTGTTATGAATTAGATGCTAATCACCCTCAAGAGTGAAAGGGTTACTGGTAAGTCTACTTCTAGAGAAGTGGTGAAGTAGCAAATTGAATACAATCATATATCAACAAAAATTATCATCAAATTTTCCCCTTACAGATTACCTCCCCACGGTGAAAGTCTCCACAGCTTTTTAACTGGAGCTCGGTATAACAGGTACGATACTGACCACACAATAGTTAACTCACTGATCTGAGAGAGCAAGCCCAAAAAAGAAAGCTTAAAATGAATGCATGAAATAATGGAATGATTAACAAAGGTCAGCTGAAACTGATCAAAATAAATCAACTAGTGGTGTACCTAAAGATTACTATTATACATAGGTTTTTTAGTCCTGCTTGGCTCAGCTCCTTACAAGATGGTGGGTTTTAGTTATTTTCAATGTTTTTCCTTATTTTACTTTACTTTACATACATACATACATACATACATAGTTTTACATACATAGTTTTACATACATACATACATGCATACATACATACATACTTAGTTTTACATACATACATTATTTTATTTAACAATGCAGGTTAAAAATATGGCAGCGAAAGCTGATGTGGACCTGCTATGCATGAATAAATATTGACAAAATATAATAACTAGATAATTGAAATTCACATTAATTTAATCGAAGAAACTTACAGATTTAACAAATAAAAGCAATAGCATCTAAAAATATATAAAATCATCAGAGTTCTTAAATGTAATGGTAGAACTACAACCAAAAGATATTTTATCAATAGATTTAGAGTACTTTACAAGATTTGCTTTAAACGATGCAAAGGAAGGAAGAGACTTGATCTTTACAGGTAGAATGTTCCAAATTATACTAGCTCAATGAGTGAAGGAGTCGTTTCCTTTCCAGTAGGCATGGGTTAAATCGAATTTAAGGTTATCTCTTAAATTGTTATTTGTCGCATGCTTAGTAAAGAGATTTGTAACACTAGGTGGTGCTAAGTTAAAATCAGCTTAAACACGAAGGTGCGCTATATAAGGAAGTCTTCCCTGGGAAGACCTAGGCTCATTTGTCACTCACCGTTGACGTGTGCAGGTCAAATTTAAATGCTGGTAGACAAACAAAAGCAGCTAATGACATATCTATTGTTTACTTCCACCAGCATGGTGGCATGAGGTAACGTGCGTACCACCTACTTCGATCTCAAATTTACCGCCACAAATAAAGACAGTTTCCATTGGAGAAAGGAAATACAAATCTCAAAAATTCTTGTATTGTGATGAAGACATAAAACAATTTTGAGGAATGCACCCACTATTCACTGCTTTGGAGTAGCTGTAGCTCAAGCTGACTTGACTCTAAGAGTTCTACATCACACAACGGTTGATTGACAAATGGTCCAGTGGGACCTTAAAGGCCGCACCTTCGTGTTTAACTATGCATGCCAGTCTTTTCTTGTAAAAGTATGATAAAGAGTGCCAGCTTTTACTTTAGACAAGACTTCATTATTTGGGATAGAGGGGCTGAGATTATAAATAAGTGGAGCAGCATGGATATGAAAGTCCTCCAGAGCCTGCAATGATCTTGAACATCCCCACAGAGAAAAAGGATAGGTTATGCTGGGGAGAATGCCTTTAAAATAAATAGACTCTAGGGTGGGCCGTTCAAAAGACTTCAAAAGTTTATTTATTTTTGCATTAAAATTTACAGTGATGGGTTTAATATGTGTCCAGCATAGTTTATTGTCTGTGACGCCCAAAGTGAATGATTGAGTTGTACCACCTCCCAGTTAGCTCAATGAATAGAGCGCTGGACTGTTGTGTGGGAGGTCGAGGGTTCGAGCCCCGGCCAGACCAATGCTCAAGGTCTTAAAATAATTGAGAAGAATATGCTTCCTTTCTATAACATCAAGAAATGGTTAGATATTCTAGTCTTCTCGGATAGGGACGAATAAATGGAGGTCCCATCTCCTGCAGGAAGGGTAGATGTCAATTTCCCACGCACAAGATTACTATGTGATGAATGTGCTTCCCTGGGGTGGGATGGGTGGGTGGGTTGGGTTTAGGTGGATGAACCTTGTAGGGGACTGTGTCCTATTGTTCTTCCACCTGTACAATGTACGAATCCCTGGGGTGGGTCGGGTTTAGGTGGATGAACCTAGTAGGGGACTATGTGTCCTATTGTTCTTCCACCTGTACAATGTATAAATCCCCGGGGTGGGATGGGTGGGTTGGGTTTAGGTGGATGAACCTAGTAGGGGACTACGTGTCCCATTGTTCTTCCACCTGTACAATGTACAAATCTTTAGAAACAGAAACAAATACAGTTGATCAGATGATTATCCATGGTTGTAGGTGGAATAGGTCCAATGAAGGGAGTCTTGGATATTAGCATAATCTCCGTTTTAATAGGGTGAATAGACATGTAGTTTAATTGTGCCCAGCTGTGTAGTTGTTGCAGTGCTTTTTAGATGTGGACAACAATAGAATCAACAGAGTCATCAATCACGAAAGCTGTGGAGTTGTCGTCAAACGTTTCTCTATATAATTTGGATGAATCTAAACAGCTTGGGAGGTCATTTGTAAAGATGGTAAAAAGTCTGGCACCTAGTAGGATCCCTGTGGTACTCCCAAGGGAATCTTTATTGTTGATGAATTGTAGCCATTGATTGAAACAATTAATTTACAGAGCAAGATACGTGGACTCACGCGCCCTCTCCAAGGTAGGAGTGTACATTCCCAAGCCTGATCTGAACTCATTCTTCGTAAGGAATGAGTTTGATGGTAAGTTTATGGTTTATTTTTGTAATAATGATGGAGCTGTTGGTGCAACATTAATTTTACACTCTGTAAATTGTGTGAAGTGGTGGTAAAGTCAAAGAATATCTGTAGTTTTCTTTCTTAAATTCAATGCTCTGTTTGTCAAAGGAACACCCACACAGGTTAATTGTCCTAATCCCTCAAATTAAAATTCTTCTTTTGGATAAATTTACTCTGCTAACAGATATTATTAATGGCAGGGGGGGTAGCATGGGGGGGTAGCATGGTTTTTCTGGCCAACTGGTTTCATTTTTTTTCTTAAGTACTGAGTTCAACTCCTCAACTACAACTTCTGGGGTACATTTCAACCTTAAAATTAATTTAATTTACATAGGGAACATTTTATTGTTGTGTTTAATTTATATTTCTAGATTCAGGTGCAAGAAGCATTTTTTCAGACTCTTCCCAAGAGGAACTAATGATTGAAATAATGAAAGAAGAAGAAAAAGGCAACAGGACTTTTCTAACACAGGAAACAAATACAGAACCACATTACCTAAGTATTAAACACTGGCATTCTGCTGAATGGAAAACAGACAGAAAGCCAAGTAAAGAACAAAGGGTACAATCAGCACCCTTAAAGATCAAAGCCATCCAGACATATTATTATGACTACAGTCAAGAGTGAATCATCTGTAACTATTTAACTGATAATTATTGCATTTTGATTACAATTACTAATTTAAAAAAATTTTTTTAATTATCTGAAGATCCTTTGAGTGCACAGTCCATTCCAGTTTGAACACTTCGGAGGGGTAGCTTTCTTAAAAAAAATATCACTGTTTCCTATTAGTTCATATACAAGGATTTTAAGCCTTCTTCCAGGTATATTACTGGTATACATAGATCGAGTCCACAAAAATCTCTGAATAGAATTTCTTGTGGTGAGACAGTTGAATTTGCCCAGTGCAGTGTGCCCTTAATATTTTGCACCACCTATGATAGTTGTGTTGAAGACAAATCTTTACAATCCAGCTTTCATCAAAGCATTCATTAATGTGTTGAGATGAACAACTTATAACAACAAACATATGAAACATATGTGTGAACTGCGGTTATGAGACGTATATGAGAACGATCCTTCGCAGTAAAGCACTATTTGAGCAATAGTGAAAATCAGACCTGAAAAAAATTTCAGGCCTGTACGGGACTCGAACCACTGACCTCTGCGATACTAGTGCAGCGCTCTACCAATTGAGCTAACAAGCCAACTGGGAGCAGGCCATCAAATTAATTCGATATAAACCCGTAGATGATAAATCAAACAACAACAAACATATGAAACATATGTGTGAACTGCGGTTATGAGACGTATATGAGAACGATCCTTCCCAGTAAAGCACTATTTGAGCAATAGTGAAAATCAGACCTGAAAAAAATTTCAGGCCTGTACGGGACTCGAACCACTGACCTCTGCGATACTAGTGCAGCGCTCTACCAATTGAGCTAACAAGCCAACTGGGAGCAGGCCATCAAATTAATTCAATATAAACCCGTAGATGATAAATCAAACAACAACAAACATATGAAACATATGTGTGAACTGCGGTTATGAGACGTATATGAGAACGATCCTTCGCAGTAAAGCACTATTTGAGCAATAGTGAAAATCAGACCTGAAAAAATTTTCAGGCCTGTACGGGACTCGAACCACTGACCTCTGCGATACTAGTGCAGCGCTCTACCAATTGAGCTAACAAGCCAACTGGGAGCAGGCCATCAAATTAATTCGATATAAACCCGTAGATGATAAATCAAACAACAACAAACATATGAAACATATGTGTGAACTGCGGTTATGAGACGTTATGGCTTGTTAGCTCAATTGGTAGAGCGCTGCACTAGTATCGCAGAGGTCAGTGGTTCGAGTCCCGTACAGGCCTGAAATTTTTTCAGGTCTGATTTTCACTATTGCTCAAATAGTGCTTTACTGCGAAGGATCGTTCTCATATATGAACAACTTATATTGAGAAGATTGAACTGGCCACAGATTTCAAATTTGTAAGATTGCAAGCAAGAGGCAAATAAGTGCAATTGTGAGGCAGTGTTTGTTTGACAGTGTTTTTTAGATATAGTTCTGTTTGAGGATTTTGTGTATGCAAGTTATTTACTGTGTAAGCATCTGGTGGAGTTTTTGGCCAAATATCTTCAACAAGATTTTTTGCAACCAGTTATAGGGTTATATAAAGTTAAATGCTTTGCATTGAGATAACTGATTCTCATTACTTGTCTTCACTCTGGCTACCAAATGTGACATTAATTTAAATTGTAGTGGTTAATTTAAATTTATTTCCTTTGAAATTTCTTGACATATTTCTTTCAGAAATAACCATAGGTTTTATTATAATAATTTAGCTAAAAGGAGTTTGGTGATGCCTATTTTACATTTCTTTAGTAGCTGACTGCAAATTTACATATCAATAGTTGATTGCTTGGCAATGCATTAAACAAGTCTGCATGGAATTTTTATCCTAGTATGATATGAAAATCCAAATTAAAAAATTGCACTTGTATTAACTCATCAAACAATAACTGTTTAGCTTCCTTTAAACTCCTAATTTTCCTTTGATTTCTGATATTTTGCTGTCTTTTTGATAAAACCAGCATCAATGAGGCTGTAAGCCATGTCTATAACAGTGCTTCTTAACTCTTTAGGCTTGAAATCCAAATCTTCAGTGATCTGTTGATCAGCCAAAGGAATGAAGTTACAGAAAAAAACTATCAATAAAGCATACTAAATAACCCTTGAACAACTAATGGAGAAAGCAACATAAAATACATATTGCTACAAACTGATTAACAGAGAAACTTTGCAAATATATTCCAAACTCCCTGGCAAAGTCATTCTCTATGTTTCTTATAATATTGTTCAACAGGCTTTGAAACGATAATTATAACATCATAACTTTATTTACTGAATTCCATTACATCCTGAAGTAAGCCAAAACCCCTTACATAAGACTAGAATATCTAATCATTTCTTGAGGTTATAGAAAGGCAGCAAATTCTTCTCAATTATTTTAAGACCCTGAGTGTTGGTCCGGCCGGGGCTCGAACCCTCGACCTCCCGCACAACAGTCCAGCGCTCTATCCATTGAGCTAACCAGGAGGCGGTTAGCTCAATGGATAGCCAGGGAGTTTGGAATATTTTTGCAAAACCCCTTACCTTTGAGTTATCCATTCTGATTTCTTTTCCGACAGCAGGTAGAATCATTTTAACTGAATCATCAAACATTGCAAGTAATCTTAACCCAAACTTTGGGGCAACTCTTGTTGGCACCTTGTATCCTAACAAAAAAATTAAAATAAAATCACTGTGACTATTGTGTAGAGACTTTGTGATCACACTCAAATTGTATTCCAAAATATTATGTTAATTTCATGATCAGTAAAACAATACATCCCTTGAGTAAAAATGATGCTTAAAAGGCAAATATTTCTCAACACGTTTTCAGCCACTATGATGGTGCAACTCATGCATGAACAAAAAAATAAGCACTGATTAGGAAACAAGAAAGCCTTAAAGATATATTTCAAATATGTTTTTAGAAATTTCATTAATATTTCTAATAGCCCACTGTAAACTACATTGGAGAAGATTGACAGGTTTTTTTTCTAAGGTGGGAAATGATAACAAGCTGACATGATACTAAACTTTGAAAAAAATGTTGAGGTTTACCAAGTGGCCTAAATTCTTCATCCAGAATTTTTGCCATTTCATCTATCCACATAGATTTTGTGATGACCATATATCTGTTACCTAACAACCAAACAAAATTATTTTATGAAATGTTATGCACTTTATTTTACCATTTGAATCTGATGGGTTCATTGTGGAATTAAACTTCTAAGTTTGAGTTAGCACATAAAAGAATTATTGCAGTTTTTAGGCACATTGACATTAATTAATTAAAAGTGTTGATGATTTATTTTCAAAGGTAACAAATACAACTGTTACTGCTTTGATGATATTCTCACCAGGAGCTTTTGGTGACATCATGGCAGTTATATGTGCTGCAGCTACATCTCTGACATCACAAATTGCAAAAGAAAGCCTGGGAACCATTGGCACCTCTCTTTGAAGAAGACGTCTGTGAAACTAATAAATAAAAACAAATTAGTTAAGTACCAGCAAATCAATTAAAAACCAGGAAGACACTTTTTCTAAGTAATGCAAATATTGTCCAATGTCCATGTCTTAAAACTGGTGACAAAATGATACATCTAGTAAAGTAATGATGTCTTGAATAACTAGCACAACTTGTCATAAATAGAGCACATTTCAAGTGAAAGAGGAAAAAAAAGGAAAAAACTAAAGTGAGTTTTGATTATAAAAAGTTACAATCATCAATCACAACAAAAGGAAACATAAAAAGGTGCTAAATGAAAACTCAAGGTAAAATCAATCAGGCAAACTGTCAAGAGTTGTATAGAAAATTACAAGAGAGCAAGCTGCAAGAGGTTTCAGTGACCAGTTGCATGTTGTCTTCTAGACCAATCAAAGACTGATGCAGAAACCAAAACTGAGGAAATCTTGCATTAACAGTTCTTCGACTCCCAGTTGAAAATTGCTCTCATGCGACATTATAACCACAATAAAATTATTAGGGGTAGAAGAGCCAGAACATGTCATCAAAATGTGTAAACATTAGCTAACTCCAATGTATTTTAGCTTGTGGTACTCTAGAAGTGTGGAAATTTGGTCAAGATTTCAAACCCTCAGCTGTGCCTGTATACCCAAACATGGGTCAGGTAATCTCCTCCCTTGGAGTTGCATGCAGTACCCCCCCACCCCACCCTGCCAGGGTTACATGTAATACCTCCATGCTTGTACAGGTTGATCCTTGAAGAACAGGTCCTAAGATGAATCCAGGACAAATGACACAAAGATCAAACTTCTCATCATCTGAAAATAATCATGTAAGATTTTCAGATTAAGAAAAAGCAATGTCATTATATATTGTCTTGTCACACAAAAATCATTATACATTTTAGGGAATCAGGGAGTAAATACCCTTCTAAGTTCTAACCTCCTCCTTAGTCCCTCATTTTTATTTTTGTTCTTTTTTTCTTTAGCCCTGTGTGATTACTCAGTGCAGGCAGACTACTGCATCCCCTCTAGGCCCCACCACACCCTTCCTTGGGCTGTTAACAAATTACATCACTATCATGGTTTTGCAATACAATCTCACGGTACTTGAATTTCAAATACAAAATAAGCATTCTAACAAGGTAATGATTAAGGAAGGAATGCAGTTGGGAATTATAAACACCTGGTAAGTTCTTCTGTAATTCCCACGCAGCTTTCTCAGCAAGGGTCTTGCTCTTTTCATAAGGAGTGCTTCCTTCCTCATTAGCCCAATCATTCTCAGTAAATATGGTTTGTTCATCAAGTCGTCCTCCTGTAAAATATCCACCAAGCTACCTAATGCATGAAGCTACAACTATTTAGAGTATTATAAATGATTTGGTTTGTATATCGTGTTTGGGTATCTGGACCATTATCTTGCCAAGATGTGCTGTGCCATTTCATTCTCTGTACTGTTTCTGTCTGATAAAGTTCCAACCACTTTCAGTTTTTAGTAAAGCAATCAGTTTAACAACAACAACAACAAATTTTGTTTAAGCTTAATAAGAAAATTACAATGCTTTGGCCTGCAAGTAGCTAGGGCTATTCGAGGCGGGCACAAAAGAGGAAAATTAAAAAAAGAGAAGAATTCTATAGAAAGTGAATATTTATATAATTATAATATATAGATGAACAATCCTAAAAGAAATCTAGTTTGCCGTGTGGCTTATAGACCGTATGAAACAGGATGCAGACTGTAGTATATACTGGAAGTACACACAGTTATAATTTTGAGAATTGTACTCTCACTAATATCAACAATTCTTATATAATCATCCTCATTTTTCAGAATTTCAAAGAGTTTTTCCTTTATTGTAGTTTTAAATTGATTTTTTTTTTAAAGTGTTCTGATAGGAAGTGGAATACTGTTACAGATCAAGGTGCCAGAAATAGAGAAGGCTCTCTTCATATTTTCAGTTCTAACTTGTTCAACAATAATTTTCATTGGTAATAGTTTACTAATCTTTTCACCAGATGTTAGAGTGGGGGGATGTATGGCCTTCATTTCAACACAATAACTTTGGAAACTACAAGACCTTATAGGTTTAATGTAATGTACGTAATATTGATAAAATGAAAAAAATATGAACTTAAATGAAATTCTAATGGTTCAATAAGTTTTGAATCAAAATTTCCTCCCTTAGCCTTTGTCAGAATTAAACATCACAAAAAATATAAAATTGTAAATCAATTGTCTAAGGCCTGTACTGGTGGATATAGGTGTGAAGATTCTGATTCTGACAGCCACAGGTCAGATGAAATTACTACATTGTAATTCACAGGGTCATCACTCGACTCTTACCATAAATTGCAACAACAGAGCTTGTCAAGACGACTCTTTTAACTCCACCCTGGGTATGAGCACATGCCTGAAGCACATTTTTAGTTCCTTCCACTGCAGGTCCTATAACCTCCATTTCATCTCTTGGATTCACTGCTGGGAAGGGTGATGCTACATGAATTACATAGGTGCAGTCTTTGACAGCCCTGAATAGAAATTGATTATCGTAAATCCTCTTTGAATTCCCCTTCTAATGATCCACCCCCCTCTAATACACTGTCCCTCTTTAGAGGAAGAAATTTGTTAAGCCCCCCCTCTAATATGCCACCCCCTTCTTTAAAGGAAGTAATTTCTTAAGCCCCTCCCCTCTAGTAAGTAGTATTGGTGTCATAAAGCATTTCATTGTTGTTGTTCATAATTTTGACTTTAGTTCGCTGTTTTATTGTGTTTCTGCTTTACTAATTTACAAGATGATTATAACTTATCATAAAACTCATCAGACTTTATGGAGGATTTTGACTCTGTCAATTTGGTGAATGAAAAAATCCGAAATGAGAGCAATTTTTGAATAAACACGGTACATTGTATTGTATTGCATCCTGGTAGTGGACATCAGGCTAAATCAATAAGCCCCCCCCTCTAATAGGCCACCCCCCCAAAGTACCTGAAATAACTAAGGCCCCCCGGGGGACTTATTAGATGATTTACGGTAAGAGAGTAAAAACCTGACCATACTCCCTCTGGGTCACCTATTTGTAACTTAACACCTAGTGCAGAGTAATAATAATGATTATTATTATCATCACTATGAAACGATCGTGCTGCAGGGCATTTGGCATGAATTGACTTAATTGATTAACTATCAAGTATTAAAATTGAGATGGAGTAATAATTGAAAAAATTTTGGTTCGAGCAGAACAAGGAGGGGCCCAGATGGAGTGGAGTATTTACCATGAGTTAGTGACAGCTGCGTCCAGGTTGAGTAAAGAAAACGCAATATTTTCGCGAACGCAATATTTTCGCGAACGAAATTGACCACAAAATTAAGTTTCCAAATTAAAACCTCTTACTGTTCATATAACTGAAATTGTTGCAAACCTACAAATAGAGATACCAATTCAAAGACTTAAAAAAACTTGATCTTTCTTACTCCTGCCAGGAGTCTTTGTTCATCAGGTCTGCCTCGACCAGTTCCAGTTCATATATCGCATACTCAGGGCAGAGTCGTCTTAAAGGAGCCACTTTCTTCTCGTTTGCAAGACTGCGAACTGTTCCACGAACCTTGTGCTGTCCTGCTTCAAGCAACTGCCTCACAATATGGCTTGCAAGAAAACCCGAAGCACCTGTTACCAAAACGCGAGACATCTTAAACGTCCGATCTCGTACTTTCTCGATTGAAATGGACGAGTTAAAGACGCTTGTACCGCTCCTCCGAGAAGAAAAATCGTTTTAGTTCCGTAGCCTAAGATGACATATCAGTTAAACTATTGATACACTCGGTCATCGTCACGTTCATATGCTCACCCGCGTACGATGAATGGTTATATGAATTTGCATCCAAACATAAACTTGACTCTGATTGGATAAGCCTTTGCAGAACTAGTTCGTCACTTAAAAAAAACACAGTGAGCATTTTAAATCATGCATTTTTATCCAAAGTAGAATTAAGCATACAAAACAAATACGGTACTTTCCAGTATACGAGGTCCGTCAGTGTTGCCCCTTAATTTGCAGCAAAATATAGAGTTGTTAATGCTACTGACAATATTTTATTTGCAATTCTTCTACATGAGCTGATTCAATTTGATGGGGTGTGCCAAGCCTTTGGGGCCCACTTTCCCTGATTCGCCTCTGAACAGATATATTACCGTTCTTAGCAAACTGTTTAAATTTTGATAACAAAAAATTGGTGAAAAGCCTATAGTTAATTACATCCATCAAACACATACCTAAAAAAATAGAAGCAACCAGTCTAGCCAGCTCACAGTCCTCTTTGGGTGCTGATGACACACCCTCAAACTCTGTTGATCTCTCGACTTTCTATCGTGAGTCACGTTCAACTTGATGTAACGTAAATAAGGTCCCAAATTATAATGCTTGAGGAATGGCGGTATTTTGTTTTAAGTTCTGCTGTATCACTGCTTTTTCCTTTCCGTTTTAATTTTTAGGTTTAGAATAATAAATGACACTCCAACTTAACAACAATGAAAATATTCCTTCTTTTCCTCTTGAGTAACCTTAATTTCCCACTGTCCATTCCCCTCAATTCTGATAATTTTTGTTATTGCTTTATTAACAAACAGAGAAAATTTCCTCTATTGCCATTTCTCACTTAGATCAGGAGATAACAAATCCTCAAAAGAATACATTGTCTACATGGGATCTTTATAAATAAATCACCCAAAGATTAAAGCAGGCTAAATAACTTTTAATCAAACTGCATCTCTCAAAAAATATACCAATAAATATATAAATAAAATAAATATTTAAATTTTTTCTCATAACTGAAGTGACAATGGAATGTCTCAAAAATGTTAGGAACATCATTATGAATTATGACATAACAAGCAAAGCAATGACTGCATATCAAATTCTGATGTTTCATAAATTGTTCAAAACATGCTTAAATGAATCTTAGGTTATTTTAAAATTCTGAATTTGTCTCAAAGCTTTACAGACAGATTTATAAATTGTCTTTTAATTTTTCCATGCACTACACTGTGAAGCCAAGAAAACAGCAGCCCTTACAACCTCTATTTTAGAAGAGAAATCATGACCATTACTAAATTTTATCCCTGGATCAGTACCAACCACCATTTAAAAAATTGACCCTGGTGAACAGAACTCTGAAACAAGTTTTAAAATGGTCACAACTAAAGAGAAATACATATTTAGACCTATTAAAGGTGTGTTAGTCCTACAACCGTAAAGCTCAACCCTGGGTCACAATGTAAAGCTGCCAAAAAATAATTTATCCTGAAGTATTTTATTTCAAAGTCTCCTGAACCTCCTTTTCTTTTTTTAACACTTCATTAGATAAATAACTTCTTGAACAATTTGAAATTTAGATTGTTTCATGTAAACATTTTTAAACATGAAGGCACGCTATATAAAGAAGTCTTCCCTGGGAAGACCTAGGCTCATTTGTCACTCACCGTTGACGTGTGCGGGTCAAATTTAAATGCTGGTAGACGAACAAAAGGAGCTAATGAGATATCTATTGTTTACTTCCACCAGCATGGTGGCATGAGGTAACATGCGAACCACCTTCTTTGATCTCAAATTTACCGCCACAAATAAAGACAGTTTCTATTGGAGAAAGGAAATACAAATCTCAAAAATTCTTGTATTGTGATGAAGACATAAAACAATTTTGAGGAATGCGCCCGCTGCTCACTGCTTTGGAGTAGCTGTAGCTCAAGCTGACTTGACTCTAAGAGTTCTACATCACACGACAGTTGATTGACAAATGGTCCAGTGGGACCTTAGGCTCCTTTTATAGCATGCCTTCGTGTTTAAGAAGTGTATGAAAAGCAATCCTTGCATTAATGAACACTACTTAAGAATGTGAACCAACATAATGGCTTATTAGCTCAGTTGGTAGAGCACTGCATTAGTATCACAGAGATCATGGGTCCAAATCCCATACAGGCCTGAATTTTTTTCAAGTCGTATTTTCACTTCTACATAAGTAGTTTTCATTATAGTGAGGATGGCTTTCATATATTTCTTAAAACTCCAGTACACATGACGGATATATGATTTTCATAAATTCAAATTCAATGTTACATCACATCACGAGTTTAAGGCAAACCATCACAATGGCCAGCTCCCAGTTGGCTTGTTAGCTCAGTTGGTGAAGCACTGCACTGGTATTGCAGAGGTCATGGATTCAAATTCCATATTGGCCTGAATTTGTTTCAGGCCTTAATTTTACTACTACATATTAAGTAGTGTTCATTACTGCAAGGATTGCTTTCATACATTTCTCAAGACCACAGTACACATATATCATTTTCATATATTCAAATTCATTTTTAAGACGTATTGAACAGAGAATGAGTTTCAAACTAGTTGTAAATTATGTGCTATCTTGCTGACAGTTCACTTTCTGTCTACTTGTCAAGTGCTGGAAGAATTTCTCAATCAAACAACTGAGAAAAAGCTAGCAATGCTTAAAAAAAATTTCCCAGTTTTACATAATAGTCATATGGTCTGACATAACAATTAGCGCCCCCTAGTAGAAGGTCTTACTCGTGGAATCCTTTTCGTTTGACTAGAATGTTGGTTAAGAGGAAGAGCAAAGATCTGCAACAAAACAAAGACAAACAATCAGCACCAACTTTATGCTCAAGCATAGAAACATTTAAGCCCAAATTACCCTTGCCCTGATACCATTTTCAAACATTTAAGGTTTGAACCCATCCTGCCCTTCCATTGGTGTCCAATCCCCACCCTTCTACCTCCATGTGTGAGGCCCTGTTAGGGGGGGGGGGTAGATGTCACCCATCCGAATTTCAAACTCTGTCACTCCGCCATTTCGGAGGGTTCTCATGTCGCTGTCACAACTTCATCAATGTCGTGCTCAAAGTCGGATTTTAATTTCCCTGAAGTCGCTGTTTCAACACCATGTCACCCGTTGGAATTTACCCTATCAAGGACTCATGTGTAGCCTCAGATTTCATGCAGGCTTCATGTTTAAACTACTTACCTGGCTCCACCTTATTTCCTCTTGTAGTTGTCGTTGTTCCTTTACATTTGACACCAAACCAAGAGCTTGTCTTCTCAATGTTTGTTCAAGTTTCAGGATCTAATGAAGATATAAATATCATCAGACACCTTTTGGATACGAAAAGCAAAACCTTTTTTCAAGGTTTGATCTCACAGGCCATGACATGTATACATGATCTCTGCTTTTTATGGCTGAGAGTGAAAGTGACTGCTTGACAAAAATATTGAAAATTGAGGATGCGTGATTTTGTTTACTACGTAAGATAAAAAAGAACTCCCAAATCAAAATTAAAAGAAAAAAGAAAACATGAGAGAGAAAGCAAGAAACATATCATGAAGGAGCAACAGGGCTTATGAAGACTATTCAAGAGATTACATATCTCACATGAAGTTTCTGAGTTTCAGGGTATAATTATGCTTCTTTACGCCAAATAACAGAGGATTAAACAAAAGGCAGTATCAATGGGATCATCACTGTGACCTACAGCTTTAATAACTACCTTTACAGAAATTCTGATTATATTCAAAACATCTTCCCCCCCCCCCTCTAAAAAAAAACATGATACCTGCTCTTTTGATTTCAGTAATTTCTTGTACAGCTCATCTCTGTCAGACATATTTATTGTCATTTTGTTCTGCAGGAAAAAATTCAATTAACATCCCTTAATTATAAAAAACCACAACATGCCAACAAGAAGCAACACCTTGAAAAACCTGATCTATTTGAATTACAAAAATGCATTGAAAGATGTTGCCATTGGGGTGACAACTCTTAGCTCCTCTCCTTTGCCTCTTTCTGTCCATAAAAATTCTGTTGTTGGTGCTACCACGGAGGTAAGGGTTCATGTCCCTTCACTCATTTGCTTCTACACTGGGTTTCTTTTCCAACAGGTTTCAAGAACATTTTTCATCAAAAGAAGGAAGATATTTGTAGCAATTGTTAATATAAAAAATGAACAATTATTGCTCATCTGGGTGACAGGTGGATGTTGTTACATTGCTGAATTGACATAAGTGCTTGTGCAGGTTAACTACTAATAGCCACAGCTGGATAATACTCCAAGCTCAGTAAATCAAATCGACAATTATAGGTTATGGCAAACTTGTAACACCTGCAAGAGGTAAATAAAATTCTCACCTTCAAGTGAAATAAGTCAGCGGTGGCTTCATTTGCTCTCTTTGACAGTAAAGAGTTTTCAGTCTTGAGAAGTTGATTCTCTTCTTTCACCTTAGTGATATCATCAAGTAGCATCTGAAACAATCAGGTTGCTTGTTATGGTATGATTATCTTATGGATATCCTGCTTTTTTGTCCTCCTCCCGGTCGTGCTAACAGTAAACATATCGCCAAAATAATGAGCTTGTCAGGGTCATAATTTGTACTTACTGAGTCAGTGGGAGGGCCAAACGGGAAAATATTTGGCTTGAGGTCATGTGCATCATGAACAAGAGTTAAATATTTCCCAGTCCAGCCTGACTTAACTCAGTAAATAAACATTTTATGATTTTTTTTTTTCAACTCAAATAGCACACAATAGACTAATGCACACTGGGAAAACCAAAAAAAAGGTTTCTACGTTGAAAACTTTTCCTTCATTTTTTTTAAGTCAGAACAGGAAACCCACAATTCATCAAAAAATGTGACATTTCTTTTTGTTTTGTTCACTGCTTTCCCTTGTTTTTGTAACAATTGTGAACTGTGATGTTGCTGTACAAGTGCACCAGGGCTGTGCAGTTTTTTCTGGACTGGCTTTCATCAACCATTTGGCCTTACTTGCATCAGCTTTTGCTGTGGTTTTCTATTGGATTGTGCACGCAGGGCTGGAGGGGTCATATGATAATTTCAAACATCAATCAATTATCAGTCCAGTTGAACTTCCTTTAAACATTCTTAAACTTCTTAAACTGACCCTGTTAGACCAATTGATGAAAAGTAATGTTGGCAAACCTGAAAGCTGAGAGCTCAGCCAAGAACTGATAAGAGATGATGGAAATGGATGAAGATCAGTCTGAGAAATGTGCGAAAAGAAAACCAACCTAGCACTTAGTGAAATTAAAAACTTCATTTTACCTGGTGTATCCTTAGTGCATGATCCTGTTTTTTAAAAAGCAAAGCTTTTGCCCTGGACACTGGAGCAGTAAGAATGCGCTGATTCCTACCGATGGTTGCTGTCTGTAATTGAGACCTACAGCGCAATGACGCATAATTTTCCATTTCCAGTCTATCTTCTTCATCTTTCACTTGGATGGACTGCAGAAAAGCAAAAATTTTAGTCCACCATCAAATTAATTCCATTACTAGACAAAATTGTTACTTTTAGAAAAAAAAAAAAACACGAAAATGAGGAAAAACATTTATTGTTTAACCCCCGCTGCACATTACTGGCAACAATCACAGATGAATTCATTTTAACAAAATTTAGCCCATATCTATAACAGTTTTAACCAACAGCTTCATATTCTTACCTCTGCAGTTTGGATATCTTCTTCACCAGTCTCCTCTGCTAAATTAACCTTAGCTTCTGTCTGGCATTCAACATCACGTGTTACTAAAAAGAAATAAGATAACAACAAAGATCATAATAGATTTACACTGCAATCCAATAAATGAACTAAGTTGGATTCAAGATGCTTTCAATTTCTTCCTCCTTGGTTGTAAGGAGGAATAGAGTCCTTCTTGCATTAAAGAAACGACCACATCATAAGACTTAAACCAAGTACTTTCACTAAATTCTCCCCTCTAGCTGCCATACATTTCTTTTTATTTAAGTTCTGAGAATCTGGTGTTTGATTATGACAAACACTTCGCTCGAATAAGTTTGAGAGTATTATCATTACCTGTTTGCTGGGTTAGGTATGGGCGTTATAGGAAATAGTGAGTTAAATGCTTAAGATCCAAGTTCATCAACAAATACAAAATTTCGTTGGTTACATGATTCCATATGATTTTTAGAATTTTGGTGAAACAAAACGAAAAGTTTCAAACAAAATACTTCATTAAAAAAGTCGTAAGAAATGAAAAATTTTGCGATAAGGTTTTTTGCAAAATAACAGCCGCGGACAACAGCTGATCAAATAATCAATCAAAAAGAGGGAGACTTAATAATTGTCATAGTGATACGCTGGTATCGATAGTGTAACTTACCATGAGATGGGGCAGATTTAGTTTTTTTATCTTCCTCGCAATGATCTGTGTAGTTATTCATAACAATACTTAACGTCTGGTCTGTGTCGTCGGTACTGGTAACCGTTCGTGCTTCAGTGATTTGTTGTTCTTTGCTTGCTGCTGCCAGGCACTGAGCATCAAAGTCTCTGCGATCAACTTCAAGCTTTCTTCGTTCGTTCGCCAATTCCTCTCTTTCGCGGCGTAACTTTGTATTATCTCTGTCCAGCTCATTAGCCCAAAGTTTTAAATCCTTCCTTACTTGATCGTGAGCGTTAAATACTTCTTCCACAAAAGATTCAAGCTCTAATTTGAATTTGACGAGTTCTGTAGATAAAGCTTCGTTTGGCCCCTGTGACGCGGCTAGTCTACCCTTCAAACTTCGAAGCACAGGATACTCGTCACTCAACTCAGTGTACTTTGATTGAGAACCTTCAACAGCTTCAAGAAGAAGTTTGGATTTTGTAATGGCATCTTCTACTTTTTCTTGAAGACTTGCTACACCTTCCAACACTGGAGCTACATCAAAGAGCGCCATTGAGGAAATTCATTGAGGTACATGTTTTGAAATGGCGCGGTTGCTTTGACAACTGGTTCTAGTTATGGGATGAGGGGAGGGGGGGTGATGAAAAGTAACTTTGCTAGGGTAGTATGGGGCAAAATTATGTTTCAATTAAAAACGTATGGTGGATCGCTCTTGCTTCCAAATAGAGAATCCGCCACACCGGATAAGGTAAATGATGAAAGAATATATAATATGTTGGGAGACCTTAAAAGAAGCACTCCTAAATAGCATGGGAGAAAAAAAAAAACTACAAGTTACGCAGTTGAGTAGATAAACAAGGACCACACATATCCATGACAGCACAGCTGCTGTGGTTCGGAGATTTTTCATTCTGATGAGAATTTTGTTTCAGACAGTTAAAAAAAAAAAAAAAAAAAGTCGCAATAATTTTATTCACTTTAATAACAAAGACAAAAAAATTGTACAAAGAACAAAAAATTTTGACAAGTCTGATACGTGAAGATCGCCTGAGGCGTCATGAGACTCGAGCGATCTTCACGAATCTAACGGCTGAGCCTGGACTAATAAATAAGTAAGTAAAAGCAACACTGTTTTTAAAATTCATGAACATGTCTTGTCTTCATTCTTTAAAGTAGGATTTATAAATTAATAACCATTTAGAAAAAAAAAGGAGTTTTGACAAATACATTTCTCAAAATGAAACCAGATCATGATGAAATCCACAGTTGTTCATTTCCATGAAAAATTGATCCAAGCCAAACATTCATGGAGAAATCAAGTCAAGAAATAAAAAAAAAAGATACACAAATAGAAACCTGTAAAGCAAACGGGAAAAAAAGAAATGTTGCATGTGATAACCTTGAAATCTTGAAAATTGTCATCAACTTGAACCAGCGTGATTTTCACAAAACCATTCTGTTCAGGTGTCTTGATAGCCTGCTGGTTATAATAGTAAAATAGAGAAATAGACATGTCACTCGCACCACATTCCACAACCAATCACGTAAGAGTAACAACTGGTGGCAATACCTGATGTTCGTTTTGCATCGCTCACAAAACTTCATAACTTTGGACAAATTCTGCGGCTAAGCAGAAAGTGATAAGAAACCTCAAGGCTTTTTATCTCATCAGTGAGGTAAACTGCATGCAAAATGAGGGTAGATTGCATAAATACTTCGCCCACTTCACAAGCAGCTTTCGTCTGCGAACATTTTCCGTCGATCTCATGTAAGCCAGTTCAAGTCCCTGAAGAGAAGCGGGGAGGAAATGAAGAAAAATTCAAAGCCTTTGTTTTACCACTTCACAAGCGCTTCAGAGGTTTAAATCTGGTAATGGCCATTGCAGTTGCTACTGTAATTTACCAGCTGGAGTGTACAGTAACATGCCTTCTGTTCTGTCTCGTAATTCCATTTTTGCTGGTCGGATTAGCGATTTTAAAATTAGCAAAATACATCGTGGAAGGTTACATCGCTTTCAAATGGAATTGCATCCCTTTTCGCGAAGATGACGCCGTTTGGCAGCAAGACCGCGAGACAAACCGTCATATCATCAACGCACTCATGATCGTTGAAGGTTTGCCGGACATCGAGAAACTCCGCCGAATTATTTACGAACGGCTCGTTTACGGAAAAGATGAAAAGGGTGAACGAATTTGCCCACGGCTAACGCAAGTTATACAAAAACATTTCGGATATTTCGTTTGGAAGGAAGATGAGAATTTCAAAATGGAAAATCAGGTTTTGAATTGGAAAGGAGATAATCCAAAGTCTACGCAAGATCTGGAAGAAGTTGTATCTGAACTCTGTTCGAGTTCTTTACCTCAAAACCTGTCTCCCTGGCAATTTATTGTAGTGCCGATAGAAGAGGAAGATAGCTTTGGCCTGTTACTTCGTGTTCATCACAGTGTTGCTGATGGAGTTGCTTTGACGAGAGTGTTTGTGAAAAATCTTTACGATGTACCACCACAAGAAACTGAACCAAAGAAGTTCTCCACCAAACAAAGATTTTACATGTGGTGTAAAGCTATCCTGGTTGGTCCACTGACGGTACTCATGAAGTTTTTTTCCAGAGCAGATCACTCTTGTATTCACGGCCAGGACCTTTCCGGTAAGAAATTTGTTGCTTGGTCCAAGAACATGGACTTGTCGCTGGTCAAACGAGTCAAAACTGTGGCTGGTACTACCGTAAATGACGTCATGGTATCTTGTTTGGCAGGGGCTTTGAATGATTACCTTCACAGTCAACCTAAGAGTGATTCGGTAAAACTTGACGATATGTGGGCTTCAGTGCCGGTAGACATTCGGGCATCATCACAATCAGTCAAGCTCAAGAATAAATTTGCACTGGTGTTTCTACGGCTCCCGATCGTGGCCAAAAACGCATTGGACAGACTCCTTGCGACCAAACAACGCATGGATATTATCAAGGCATCTGCCGAACCTCTGGTGACAGCGACAACAGTACAGATGTTGATGATGTTGCCTGAATGTGTCTCCAAGCCTCTCATAGATTTCTTTTCCAGGAAGATGTCGTGTGTCCTAAGCAATGTACCCGGACCTCAGCACACTTTACACCTGGGAGGTCAGAAAATTACTCAGGGAATTTTCTGGGTCCCCATGAGAGCAAATATTGGCGTGGGGTTGTCAATATTTAGCTACAACGGCGGAATTCGTGTCGGGGTTTATGCAGATGAATGTGTCATTTCAGATCCCAGAGAAGTAGTACAGGGATTTGAGAAAAATTTTTGTAAATTAGTGAATGAGTTAAATATAAATGACAACAACGAACCATAGTTAATGACGAAGATCAAAAATAACACAACCGAGGGTTAATTCAACTATTCAGTGTTTATTTGACAGAAAAGACAAATTGAAATCAAGTGAAATGGCTTGAATTACAATATTAGTATCATTAGAGTTAAGCTCAGTTCTGAGTGAAGCTCGAGGAGTTTAATTGAAAGCTGATTAGCTTTAAACTTGACTTGAAAAACATGACAAAAACGGGTCGACATAAATTTAAAGAGTGGGTTAATTATATTGCATGGATACTATTTGTGAAAACAAAACTAGCTAAGTCCCCATCAAAGAAAATTTAATGATTTTAAAATTTATCGGTATAGGGTTGTATAGTAGCAGTTAAGAAAATAAGGTTTAATTTGATCAGACTCTGATCCAGTAGAAAGTATAATGCAGTAAATGGCTTGAAACCTAATGATAAAAGAGTTGTCCTGTTAACAATACTGATAATATTAACATGGCACCTACACTATTTCCTTTATGAAATAAAGGAATCTACTGGAACTTTTACTATGTCTGTATGTGTGAATTCACACAGGAACAAAGTTTGTATATTACTACATTGTGACTTCATTTGAAGGACATTATTCCTTTAAAAAAAATGATCTGTTCGTATAGGTAATCACATGATTTCGAGTGCAATTTGGAATAAATAAGCACGAGTAAATTTTTTCAAAGACTAACAAAATTGCATGAGCCCGTTGGGCGAGTCCAATTTGTTGTCTTTGAAAAAATTTACAAGTGCTCATTTATTCCAAATTGCACAAGAAAATCATGTGATTATCCATTAATAATATACATGAAAAAATACGAGGTAGCTTCTAATAACTATGTAGAAGAAAAGCATGGACATCACGTGCAAAAATAATTTATTCAAACCCTGCAAGTGACATTGACCAATCTGAATGTCTGGTTTGTTTTTTTCTTTGCACTGAATTAACTCTCCTGCACTGAATTAACTGAAAACTGCATTCATCTTAACCAATCAGAATTGAGAAATTTTTTCATGTATATTATTAAGCTTAGAACGAAAGGGGAGTTGCAACATATACCAAACACATCCCACTATGAAGTGCAGTGCAATCTGAACTAAAGCTTTCTGGCATAAATCACCAGGCATAATTGAATGAGAACAATTTTTGAATTGAATGAAATAATTTGATTATTTTCATGGAAATAAAAATAAATAATACTATTCTCAATTGCTGTTATGTGTGGATTCTTCTCATAAGGCTCTTATCAATCATGTCATGAATCACTCATGAAACTAGTCCAATACTGGTCATAGGTCACAACTGATCTAATGTCATAATATGTGGATTTGCACAATTATTAATTTTTTTTTTCATTTATTTATTCTCTTTGGCTTTTTTCTTTGTTTGCTATTGCATCTCCACTACTATCTGATGATGATAAACAACAGCATGAAATTTAGGTTGCTTTTTAAGTTGTAGAAATGCTCCACACGACCTCACTAGATGTCAGCATTTATGTAAAACTAGAGCAAACCATTAACTTGCTATTATGATAATACTTCATCTCCATACTTCTTGTACTGCTCATACGACATAAAGAACTGAACAGGAGTTAAAGAAACATCAGTGTGATTCAGTGTCAAATTCCAACTAATTCTTGTTCTGTGACAGCAAATCATGCTCCACAGTGTGTTTTGAAAAGTATAATATTGGCCAAATCCTGGTGTATTTCAATATTTTCTACCCAAGAGATTATGAGTATCAATTTAAACCTTTAACCGAAAAATGGAAAAAGAATTAAATGGAAAGAAAGTCACTTTTGATACTACATTACCCAAAATAAAATGTGAAGACAACAATATTATAAGTAAAAAATGATTTGGGTGTTCAAACATGAAATAAACCACTATGAAAACATCAAGGACCATAAGCTCAAGAAAGGATACAATAACATTCCATGGAAATAGTCTCAGAAACTGAGGTACAAACCCACGATAGAGGGCAAAAAAACCTTCAGACTTCAAAGTCTATCAATGAAAAGACAAAAAAAATATATAAGACAACAAATGGAATAAAATCCATTGACAGAGAGCAAATATCATTCACATTCTGAGATGGCTAAAATCTGATGACAGGGAAGTTTGAATGTACAAGTAGAGGCCTTAAAAACCTGCATTTAGTTCTGTTCTAGAAACTACACATCAGAAATTGGTTGCAAACTAAACATCAGTTAGTTCAGAGAGTGTATGAGTGTAAAATCATAATAATCAATTTCACAGTTATGTGCTTGGTTGCCAAGCCTTTGAACAGGAGTGAGGCTGAGGGTGACCTTATGATACAGACGTTGCTGCTTTTCAAATGTAAATTACTTTCAATTGTTATCATGCTAACTAGACACTGGTCTCTATCACAACAAGTTAAGGTCACCTTCACTGTGATCAATACCTCGGCAACTAAATACGCAACTGTAAAATGGCCTATTTTGGTCAAAATACTTTTCATGAACTTCCCATTTCCAACAACCTTCGTGCCCGTATGACAAAATTGCCTGGTCACTCTTAAATTCAGACTGTAGCATGTAGACATTCTAAGCCAATCACATAGTGAGTTTCAGTTTTGAACTCTCAAATGTGACCTGCCAAGCCCCTTCTGGAGAATCAATTTCCTATGATTTCAATCTGTAGTTTAAGTAGAGTCCAATGCTAAGCGTCGGAGATACTGCATAGCTGAGGCTTTAGAGATTATTTTCGACAATTGAAGAGAACTGGAAATCTCAGCGAAGAATCAAGGTAAGTAATCAGTAAATGTTCTTGCAATATTAAAATATATGGAGCATGTGGTCTTGAAATGGTCTAACATTACATTTACTTTTGCTTTTAGTATACGAATCCTTTTTCTCTTTTGGAAATACTCTGTGGGGAAATAATTTTTAAACAATCTAGGTCAATTTTAATGCTTTTGGGGTACAGTTTGGAAAAAAATTGTCATTAATTTTGTATTTGTTCTTTTTCAGCAAGGTTCTCTGGATGACTTGCCTATAGGCGGATTCATGCTGACGTCATTGTTTACATTTTTGCTCATTTGCATACAGCTTTGCGTAAAGAAGGAAGCATGTTAGATACAAATTGACTTCAGGCAGCTAAAGAGCTAGTAAACCTCAGTAAATGGTTACATTTTTAGCTCTTTGGGAGTAATATTCAAGGAGAAATAGTCCATCAAAAACTGCAAAATTTCTGGGTGGCAAAAGTGCTAATGAGCTCATACATTCTATGCAAAATTTTGAGTTTTTAAACCCATGTTGCACAAAAAGTATTCAATGCATCAGGCTTGTATTCATTAGCCAAGTTAATCATACTTTGACCTTTCGATATTCAGAACTGATTTATTTTTAGCTCCATCAGAAACTGAATTGCTTATGCTAATGAGGCAAATATTGTACACAGTGGCAGATCCAGGGGGAGGGTCCAGGGAGTCTGGACCCCCCCTATCAGACCTGATGCTTACAACTTTGAGACTGAAATTCTTGCATCGACAGGATCATATATTACTTTTTAACTGGCTGACTTTTTTAATGAATCCAAGCAAACGGTAAGCAGCCAAGGAATTTTAACATGCAACCGCGACTTGTGGGAGGGGTTGCGTGGGAGAAGTAATTTGCCTCAAGAGTCCAACAGCCCTTCCTGAACCAAAGTTTGGACACCCCCCATCAAAAATTCCTGGATCTGCCCCTGAATCATAATGACTGGAACCTTTGGAATTCAACATTGAAGTTTTCTAAACTTATTCAATAGCAGAAAATTATCAACAGTTATAGTAGAACTTACCATAAGTACAAGGATAATAAACAATTAGATAAAATAAAATCACATGATATGGCATAAAAGTTACTTACAGTGAGCAAACAGTGGGCAGCACTTGTGTAAATGACAGTTACACTTCCAGTGTTTACCTTCAGATTCCTTTGATTCATCATTCTCGTCTAGACAAATCAGTAAAACAATATTATGTACTCATAAAATTCATGACAAATTCCTTAAAAATATCCATATAAGAGATCAGAGCAAAGAGTTCTCTGTACTCCAGTCAACTGACCCTAACAACATCTATTGGATTTGAGGCTAAAGCACCTGCTAGTCCAGCAACTCCACTTGCACTGAAAAAAGAAAAGAATTAAAAGAACATTCATTTACCCTCTCATTTATCATGAAATTATGCCATAAACATTAAACTACTACTTAAAAAAAAGGTTGTTACAGGATTTAAAATAACTCAACATAGAGGCAAACTTGACTTTGCAAGAAATATGACATGCATCTGACTTGTTTGATAATAAAAAAGGAAAAAAAAAACAATCAAATTTGTATCGATTCACTAATTAGCAGCCTAAGAACAAATTTCAAGGCACATAATTTGAGTGAACTAAAGTCACACCATTCTCTCTTTTTATTATTTCTTGACATTATAGGTGCTGAGTGTTTATAGAACAGATCATGACACAATACTGATTTTACACTTACCAAAAATGAGTGTAAGGGTTGTCACCCATAATCTTAAGATCCAAAATTTTCTTTTTACACCAATCATAGACTGGAAGTTCAACTCCTGAAATAACTGCTGCTCTTTGAGCTGTGGGACCAACTCCCTAGACAATATGGGAAAAAAGTAGTTCCTACTAGAAATATAACCTTTGGTATTATAATAATAATATATATTAATAACAATAGTAAATAATAATAATCACAGCAATACATATTTATTTAATAACATTTGTGACAAAACCCAAGGATTTCATTAATTTCGGAAGTAAGTGTATATTAGGACACATGATAGCAGAGGACAGTTCAGCAGTAAGCGAGGCAGATTTGTCACCAGTCTTTCTCTTCAGTCCATTTAACAAGGCACTTAACGAACTGATCATGCTGTTGACTGAATTATAGGAACTCCTTGCAAAAATCCCCTAACAACCAAAAGTAGACAAAATATATCAACAAAAAACACCTTTATTGGTGACTGCCTCTAGAATGTATCAAGTGTTTTCTGAAAAACACGCAAAAACTGGGAGGTGGAGTGGCAAAAGTAGCCAGCTCCATTGTGTAGTAGCTGCTGAAATTTGCTGGTTGCTGGCTTCTAATGAATTCCCTGAAAACTATGCTTGAATTGAGATAAGAAAAGAATTTTAACCATCCACAATCAAAAGCATTTTTTCACATTCTTCATTGTTGCTCATGGATTAAAAATTGAATTCCCAAAATAACATGGATGAATAAAAGGAATCAATTCAATTCAAGTAATAAGAATAGTGGAGTAGCAAATGATAAATCACAATAAGTTAATATTAATAACAATTGTGACATAGTACTAATGATGGTTTTTATCACCGTGCATTTAATTTACCAAGCAAATGATGAATAAGAGGTTTCAAGTTACCCGATAGAGTCCCCTGATTCCCTCTTCTTTAAATATTGAAGCAAAAGATCGAAGCATTCCTTTTCTTCTGACATTAACCCCTGATTGATACTCTGCCTGCATACGAATCTGCAACAGAGAAAGAAAAGAGATAGAGGATGAAAATAAAATAGATCACAATGATTTCACCACAAATGTGTTGCTTTCAATAGAAGGCTCATAACCTTGTCACAACACAGCTTGATTAAGCTTTTTGTTTGGTGACACATCAGCAAAATGTTTGGATCTACAGAATCACCTTCATATTATATGGACTGTCAAAATTTGTATTAAACAAATTCTTTTAAGCATTTGGACATTTTTCTTGATAACCTCACAGATATAAGAAAACACAAGTAACAAATATCTATAATTAATCCTCTAAGATGATTGTTTATTCTCCCCTCTCACTGCTACAAATTTCCTTGAAGATTAGTAATAAGAAATTGGTTTAAGATCAAGATAACAACATCTACCTGATAATTGTTAGTATTCTCATTACCTGTTTGCTGGATAATACATGGATATCATAGGGAGAAGCTACATGTTAATCACTTCTGGCAGTTAAAGGGTTTAATCATTTACCTTTAAAAGATCAGTAGGATTACAAATAGCTGATGAGAATGCTCCAGCAACAACCCCTGCCATTACATTGTAAAATAAAGTTTCGTCTGCAAGAGGAAAAGAAAGAAAATAAAGAATTAAAACAAAAAAAAAACATCCAAGACTGATATTAATATTGCTTCTGCCCTATTTGTTGTTACCTTTTGGGTTTTTTACCAGCCTCCTCTTCAGAGCATGGTAAAAGCCTAATTTTAGAGATCCATAGGTTGCTTGACGCAAAAGTGCTGGTGCTACCCTAGCAAAAGTGAAGAAAATGTGACATAACAGTCAGCTAATTTGAAGCTAGTTACCTAAATGTACATTTTTAAAAAAATAAATAATTATTGTACAGTATTTATAGGAAGAGATAATTTCAAATTTTAAAATGAGGTTTCTATAAAAGAAAATTTAGAAAACTACTCTTTCAAACCCCTAAGACAACTTTATAATCACACCAATTTTTTTTATCAAAACTTCACATCAGTAATTCATTGTTGAGTGTTTCTGGAAAAGTCAAAGTATCTATGTCAGAACCAACACAAAAAGTATTTGACCTGCAACAAAACTATGCACTGGTGAGGTCAAGGTAGAAGGGAAACAACAGAACATCTTGATGAAGCATGATTAATACCCTATTAATAAAATTTATAAATACACCAAATAATAAATCAACAAAATGGCAAACAAAGTGATCATGGTATTTTGGTTTCTTCCAAAATGCCAGATGTAGGCATTGCCACAAAATTGTGGTAATTTGCTCCACATCTAGGAGATCTAGAGTAGACTTTA
This sequence comes from Stylophora pistillata, assembly GCF_964205215.1. Taxonomy (NCBI): domain Eukaryota; kingdom Metazoa; phylum Cnidaria; class Anthozoa; order Scleractinia; family Pocilloporidae; genus Stylophora; species Stylophora pistillata. The sequence continues at coordinate 1,659,373 of NC_142525.1, forward strand.
TAAAATGCTATGACAGAACTTGACAATTCTCCACCATTTTCAGGTCTGAACTTACCCATTATACAATGCCTTGACCCCATCTTCTCTGGAAATTCTAACAAAAGCATGGAGCATTCCTCTATATCTAATCTCTTTCTGTTTAGCATCTATCACTTGACCCTGAAGCTGTAGCCGTGTTTTTGTTGTGTCAATAGGAAATGTTCCTGTAGTGAAACATCAGTGCAAAATTCTTAACATAAATACTACTTGTCATATTGCTGAGCTTTATGTCTAGTGCAACAAAGGTAAATTCAAATGAAAAACAGAAGTATTTGATTTTGTCTAACATTGCTTTGTGTGTTTTCACACCTATCTTAAACAACCACTACTGCTCCTTTTGTGGACATGAGCAAGAAAGCAAGTATGTTTATTTAGCCAATATCACCTTTAAAGCCACAAGCTTTGACCCTTTTGCTCCCAATATCCCATCACTACTTCTTCTTACTGTTGCTTTTCAATTCTTACAATGTTAGTTTGAAGAATTTAGTATAAGATCAACTAAAAAATCCCCTGATTGATGTTTTCCTTTATTTTAATCACTTGTCTGCTTGCTGCCGGTATGCTCACTGATGAGAGTTTTAAGCGTTGCGGTAACCTCACCCTAACTAGCATTTCTGAATGACACTCACAGCCCATAAGATGTTTGAATGTTGATACTCACAAATTGCAACATTGAAAAATGGCTTGCCATGTCTTAGCTATGCTTTGAAGGGATTTTATTAGAAGTTGGACCCCCGGTGCCTGCACCCGTCTACTTAACAGTTGTTTTGATGTAGCCATAGCTGTGTACTACAAATAAAAGTAATCAAATTCTCCCAGAGTACCATTCTTTTTTACAAAAACTAGATGAAGTAAGCATCATTGCAAGAAAATGTCTTTTCCAGATTGCAGGAAAATGTGCTACTGAGAGACTTAAGTTTTAAAAATTTCCCAGGGGAGCATGCCCCCAGACCCCCCTTGAGTTTCGGGCTTTTGGCCCTCAATTTTATTAGGGTACCTGCCTACTCCCAAGACAGCACCCTTCTACTTCAAAACTTAGTGAAAATCCTGCTATTGATAAAAGTGAATTTCTCCTCCAGTAGTTTTGTCTGTATTTGCTTCTCTTTTATTATAAGCTCCTTTATAGTGTTTCTCAATGGCCCTCTAAGGTAGTTCTCCATGTTACCATGCCTTAGCTCCAGATTTCTCTCCAGTTTGACATTCAAAAGTCATTTACTTAGATGGAGCTGGTGGAAATTTATGGAGCCATTAAGCGGCAACACTTTTTTCCAGCTGTCTCCTACTCTATCTACAAACAAGACTATCCAATCCAACCTTACTTTGGCTCCTGTAGCATGACATGGCAATAGTTAATTCTAATTTTCACATAAGTAATCTTAAACACTTAAGCACCCTCTCTTAGCTCCCCCGCCCAGTCCCCCACTACCCGTCCCCAGAGATGCCAACCTCTGGAGATCTCAAATCTGGAGATTTTGGCAAGAGTACCATATAACCCCAAACATTAATTATGCATTCAGACTGGTAGACTTTGTTTTTAAAGTTTTGTCATGAAAGACAAAGAAGTACAATGCATAATTAATGTATGGGGTTATATGGTACTCTTTCCGAGATTTTTTTCAGACCAGCACCCCAACTGAGTTGCCAATGACACCCCCCCAGAAAGTTTCTTTCTTAATTTGGACTTCCTATCCCTCCTCCCTATCGCCTTAAAATAGGCACATTGTAGATAAGCCATTATGTGGAACTTCGAGTGTCAGTGAGCGCGCTTAGCAATTTTGCAGGAAAAACGTAGATCTGTCTGTGAGGGACTTCAATTGGTTGAATACTCATCCAATCAGACTCTCGCTTATATAGGTGGATAACAGAGATGAGACTCACTCCTCTTTGTTTGCAACGAACGTGTATCGCGCAAGATAATGAAGCCAGAAACCGTTAGACAAGCATGAGAAGCCAGATGATTTAGAATTTTGGAACATATGGAGCTGAAATTAAGATTTTTGTGGGTAACTGATCCAAACTTCCTTTTATCCGGGAGTTTTGGTCACCCGTACGGGAGAGTGGTAGATTGGCTCCGCATCCGGGAGACTCCCGGATAGTCTGGGAGAGTTGGCATGTATGCGTCCCCTTCCCACTTCTCCATCGCACTCCTTGGGGATGGGTCATCGTAAAGGTGAAGTGATCGGGAGAGGCTTAATGCCTGAGTGCATAAGATAATAATGGGGATGTGCTCGGAACTCAGCACTCCAATTTGAGTCACCTCGTCCTCTCCATAATCTTTCATGGGAGTCTTCGACCTTCGATTAGTGAAACTCATTTAGCACAAATAAATTGCTCACAACATCAATGTTTACTCACCAAATTCAGCAGTCATGGAGGCCAACCCTCCATAGATAAATGGTCTATAATCCATGAAAACTTCAATTTCTCGACGCAGGAGAACTTGAAACGTGTCAATGCAAGTCAGCATCAGTCTTCTCAAGATTTCCAGCAGTTTGCGGAGATCGTCGTCTCGTATCTTGATCAGCGGTCCCACCACTTGGAAACGAGGCATTCGTTTTCATAGAAACGTATCATGAACATCATTCTGATTGGTTGATATATAGTTCCTTGGCCAATCAAATATCGCGTGGTTTAAACCCGCAGAATCCAAATCGTTTCTACTCAAAGGAGTTCATACGATCTAACGAGACGTGTTTAAGTTATTCATTGCATTTTGGTCAACACTTGCCAGGGTTTTATTTTAAAAGAAATCTTACAAACCTTTCAGCGAAGATGGTAAAAACGCGGTCAAAACCTTCAATTTCGGTGTTTCACAACAAACACAAGGTCAGTGACAAAAGGCACTCGAACACGTTTTCCTCCCAGCTCGAGGAAGGCCTGAAATTTTTTATCTCCCTGTTAAATCAGGTCTCGTGTTTTACTTTATGTGATTTCTTTCCAGCAGGATTATTCTTTAGATGAAAATAAACTTCCCACTCAGCTGAACGTGAAAGCCTCTGAGAAGACGAAGCGACCAGCGGATGGTTCCACGGAGAATGTTCCTTCACGAAAAAGAGCAGCTTTTGGTGATATCACAAATGTTAGAACATATTTCCAAGTTCTTCAACGTACGCCATAGTATATATTTTTATTTAATTACCTTGGAACCACATTCAAACGTTTTACTTTTGGTTCTTAGGCAACTTTCAACCAGCCTGATGAAGGGGGTAAAGATAAGCAGACAAAGAACAGCGTCGTGTTAAAAGACACGGAAACGAGACAAGGTAGAATGAAGACCAAGACAAAAGCAAAACAATACCGAAGGAGCAAAGAGAAAGATTCAACTATCAAAGATCGAAAACCGTTAGTATCCGAAGTGAAATCTCAGCCTTCGTCGCCATCGGGTGACATTTTAGGCTGCGCAAACTGGAGCGAAGAATCTTCACTTTCCCAAGACATTTTGCAAATTTCTGCAAGGTAAATAATTTGTATTTCGTCAGATCTGAAGCTAGCCTTCATATTATCTCTACATGTACGGTTTCTGACAGTGATTACTCAATATGTAAAATACTGATTTGAATCCAAAGCCATTGATAACTGGTATTCAGGCGCACGTATTGATTTCTCTTCAAGTGTAGTAACAATCCTCCCTCAATCAATAATTTATTACCTCACCTTGCACAATTAGCAATTTAAATTTGTTAGTTGCCCAGTACAAAGATGTTAGAACAGCATCTACAATTTGTAGCAAAAAAATTAAAATATAAAAATTGACTATGGACTAAAAAATGTAAAATGAAGTACATGAGATATAGAGTTTAGAAGCTTTCCCAAAAAATAGGTCATCATATCTTTCTTGAAGCTAAAGTAATCTCTATATTTTAGCACCACATGTGATGGTCTTGATTCAACAAGAACTCAAAGTGCCTGTGATTCTGCTTCAACAAGCTTGAAAGAGCCCCCAAGGTATTCTTTGCTTGGTTTTCATTGCAGTCACTTGTGTTGTAAGTATATTTTGAGGAGCATTCTGATGGAGTGTTGTAAAACCAATACCAGTGTACTGACAACAGCCAAGCAGTTGAAAAACAACATTAGAAGAAGTCAGGGAGAACTCAAAATAAAAACAAACTACCTACCAGAAGTGTGGGAAAACAAGAGTTACCAAATGACAATTTTGGGTTGAAAACTGAGTGGTCAAGAAAAATCACACAGTTTAGTCACAGAAACCCAAAGCAATCTCACTTTATTTTAAATACTGGATTAAATATATAAAATATGTTATAAATATTATATATAAATATTAAAAACATTAAATGTTATAAATACTGGATTAAATATATTGCTTTTTTTTACTGAAATTACCACTAACAGTGGTCTGTGCTCACATTTGTTATTGATGAACTGTTTTGTGGTGTGATACAATAATAATTACTAACAAACAATCCACTTCTTTTTTAGTTGCAAGAATGACAGGTCAGAGGTGGAGCAACACTTCAACAATGATGTGAGTTTTAGTATCCACAGTCCCCAACCCAGTACCCCTTTAAATAGTTAAATCTTATGTTTTGTCTTGGATCAGATGTATGATTCTAGTGGGAAATAACTCTCATCAGACCATATTTTCCCATTCTCCTGAGGAAAAGAAAGTGCAGGGACTAGTTAGAGCACCTTATTTTTTTTTTGCCCTGACTTGCTTCCTTAAGCATAGTTCTAAATGGTTTATAAGCAGTTGCATGTCTACCTTGTGAACAGATAAACCTTCAACTTGGAACACTTTCCCTAGTTAGAAAACTGTCTTTCATTGTCATGTATAGCCTGTCAGCTTTCAACCAATTTTCTTAAAATGTAAATTAATCAAGTGGAAATTTATGCTTATGTTCATAAAAATATCTATATACTAGTTAGATTAGACTTGACAATTTCCCTTTAATACATTTATCATTATTTTGTAGGATGGAAAATCAGCTGTTGACGCAGTGATTGACATTGATGCAGACGCATCAGATCCTGTTACTGTGTCGGATTATGCAAATGAGATCTTTGCAAATATGAAGACAAGGGAGGTAATAAAACTTGGAATGCTCATAATTTTTCTTAAAATCCGTACTGGAGTCAGAGAAAATTAATTTTTTTAAAGGTAACTTGGATGGCCAAAAACTGGACAGGAACATCAAGAGAAATTTCTTAATCATACTATATCTTGCTGCTTTTAGGAACGTTTTCCACTGACAAATTACCTGGAAAAACAGCAAGACATAACTGCACAGATGAGAGCCATATTGGTTGACTGGTTGGTTGAGGTTCAAGAATGTTTTGAACTTTATCATGAGACTCTATATCTGGGTGTGAAACTTCTTGATCATTTCCTTGAGAGGAACACAGTAAAGCGGGATGAACTACAGCTTGTTGGAGCCACAACTCTCCTTATCTCGTCTAAAATTGAGGTATAACCCTCTTTCTTCAGCCGCATTTCTGTCAGAAGTTGCATATAAAGACAAGTCATGTTGTGCATGAAAGATTGCTCAAAGAAACTTAAATGTGCAAATAGTGTATTACTTGAAAACAGTAGCTTTATCTGCACCGATTTAACTTGCAAATGACTCGCTTCCAGCATACATGAAAATCTTCGCAGAAAAATAAAGTCTAACGAAATCATGAAGCTGTAATCCCATACCTCAATAGTTGTACACTGCTAAGATAAAATACCTTTGAGTCTACAGCTCGGTTCTGGAACAGTATGGGGTTCAGAATTACGGTCAAGTCGCCGACGGTTCGACTCGCCAACGCCAACTAGCCGACTTATCAAATTGAGTAGAGACGTCGGCGAGTTGTTCCACAATCCAGTACAACTAGAAGTTATACATGTAGAAATGTAAACGATCTTTAGTGAAAAAAAAAAGATTATTTTTCTTCCAACAAAGTTTATAAGGATCTCAACGCGAACAAAGCATGGTAAACATCGCCAATTACTGTACCAGCTTCAGACAAGAACGAGTTATGTGTGACAACAACACCGTAAACACTCATCGTGTTAATCGGTCAGATTTTTTTTTCTCTGAAAACGTGGCTTTCTAGACAAGGTCTTTGGTAAAGAGCAATTCTTTTTATTTCCGAAAAAAAATATTTTAAAAGGATCTCAAGGCGAATAAAGCAAGAGAAACATCGCCAATTACTATAATAACAACTTCAAACGAGAACGATTTATTGTGGACGACACTAAAGACTCATTATGTCAATCGGTCAGACTTTTTAACAAAACTTAGCTTTCTAGACAAGATCTTTAGTAGAATGCAATTCTTTTTGTGTCCAATAAAGTTTTTAAGGATCTCATGGCGAACAAAGAAAGATAAACAATAGCTATGACAGATTCAAACGCGAACGAGTTATTTATTGTGTGACATGAACACCGCAAAGACTCATCATCTCAATCGGTCAGATTTTTGTAAAGAAAACTCAGCTTAAGATCTTTACTAGAAAACAATCATTTTTATTTCCAACGAAGTTTATAAGCAACTCAAGGTGAATAAAACAAGATAAACATCGGTAACGACTATAAAAGCTTCAAACGCGAACGAGTAAGTGTAACAACAACATAAATACTGACATCCTGTCAGTCAGATTTTTAAAAAAAAAATTGGCTTGCTAGACAAGATATTTAGTGAAAACAATTGTTTTTATTTGCTACAGAGTTTAAAACGATCTCGAAGCGAATAAAGCAAAGTGAACATCGCCAATGATCAAAAAAAGCTGTAGACGCGAACGAGCTATTGCGTGACAACCACAACAATTTCCACGTGGTATTTGAGTCTTGTTGGTTAACGGACCAAAACAGTTTACGAGTCAACATTTTACGTGTCAACATTTTACGTGTTTATTCCCTACGATTTACTTAATATGTTACTTTACTTCAAGTTTAAACACTCGATAAAAGTTCAGGCGACGTGACTCAAAATATCGGGCAATAAGACCTCGAGCGAGATCACTTTCGGGTGACTCGACCGGTTACTACTCGTTCACGTCTGAAGCTTTTACTTTCAGTCATTGTCGATGTTTATGTTCTTTAATTCCCGTTTAAATCCTTAAGAACATCGTTAGAAATGAAAAGAATTGTTTGTTTAAAAAATATCTCGACTAGAAAGCTAAGTTTTCTTAAAAAAAAATTTGACCGATAAACATGAGTTTTTACGGTGTTGTTGCACACTCACTTGTTCGCGTCTGAAGCTGTTATAGTCATTGGCGATGTTTACCTTTCTTTGCTCGCCATGAAATCCTTGTCTAGAAAGCTAAGTTTTCTTTAAAAAATCTAGTCGATCGTCATGACTAGGCTTTACAGGGCTGTTGCCCACAACAACTCGTTCGCGTCTGAAGCTGTTATGGTAATTGGCGATGTTTATCTTGCTTTGTTAGCCTTGAGACTGTTGTAAACTTTTTAGGAAATAAAAAGAATTGCTTTTTACAAAAGCTCTTGTCTTGAAAGCCAAGTTTTGTGAAAAAAAATCATGATGAGTCTTTACTGTGTCGTTGTCACAATAACTAACTCGTTCGCGTCTGAAGCTGCTATTATAGTAATTGGCGATGTTTATCATGCTTTATTCGCGTTGAGATCCATCTAAAATTTGTTGGAAGAAAAAGAATGTTTTTTACTAATGAACGTTTACTTTTCTACATGTTTAACTTCTAATAAGTCGTACTGGATTTGAGGACCAATTCGCCGACGTCTCTACTCGATTTTATACGTCGGCGAGTTGGCGTTGGCGAGTTCAACCGTCGGCAACTTGACTGGATACCTGAGGTTCAACATAACTATTTCTGTATTAAGTTGAAAATACTACATTCATCGAATCTAACTTTATTTCACACTAGGAGCGACATCCACCATGCATGGACGACTTCATTTACATCTGTGATGATGCATATAAACAACAGCAGTTTATTGCAATGGAAACTAAAATAATGTCCAGTTTGGGATTTGATATTAACATCCCCATTCCTTACAGATTCCTCAGACGATATGCAAAGGTAAAAAAAAAAAAAAAAGTTGTTATTGGACAAAGTGCATGAAATGTAAATTTTGAATGTTATTTTCTGACTCTGCTCAAAGATTTTTAAACCCCTGAGCTCATAACAACACTCTAGTAAAACGCCAGTTCGAGTTGCATTCTACACCTTCAGGTGACCTGCTATGCATCATTTGCTCTTGAGAGTGGTACAACTGTTGTCATTGAATTAATAACATTTATCGATCTTGATTTCAGGCTGCATTTGTGAGCATTGAAACACTCACATTGGCACGTTATCTTCTGGAGTCCTCTCTTCTTGAAGGTCGATTTATTTCAAAAAGAGCCTCTCTAATGGCTTCATCTTGCCTGTACCTGGCAATGATAATGAAGAATTGTGGAGAATGGACAGCCACTTTGGTACATTACACAGGCTACAGCAAGGACAAATTATGCGAGTGCGTGTTACAGCTTAATGCAATGAACAGTGCACCAGCTAACAACAACTTGATGACTGTGAAGAATAAGTATTCGCATAAAGTATTTCATGAAGTTGCTACAATCCCACCACTGGACTCGTTAACCATTCAAATCTAGACTGATTGCTCTCGCATATTTACATATTGTATAGTTCAGATTGACATGTGTTGTAAATTAGAATCTTCGAAAGATACATTATCTTTAGAAAACTAGTTATGGGTTAAGGAAAATAATTTCTTTAATGACAAGTATGGTATAAGAAGCAACAAGAGCCAACTCTGTTAAATTTTGTTATTTGTATTAATCAGTATACTTTATCCAGTTGTTTTGTGCAGAGAATTTTACTTTTGTTACTTTCTGCAAGTATTCATTACTAATCTTATAACGAAGCTGTCATTGCACCGATGCATGTAACAGGTAGCGAGTGACCTCGTAAGAATTTCTTGGAGGAAACTTTTGAATTCATTTTCATGTTGTAAGGGGAAGCAATACTTATGGACTCTCTGTAGCGAGAATGTGTCAAATATATAAATCTTATTTACCTCTTGTAAGAAGGGAAGAATACAGCCGTGGTTAGTCACTATTCACTTCTGTTCAGAAATATGTTTTTAATGGTCTTAAAACATTTTTATATTTTTAAGCTCTGACCTCAAACCAACAAAGAAAATCTTGTAGTTGCCAGACTACCTTAAACGGTTTAAGACCTGTTCATTTTCTCTCGTACCAAAATATCGAACAATGTAATAAGCAACATTGGGCTGTAAATAAAATGATGATAATTAAAGCCAGCAATCTACTGCTGAACTGTTCTCACGTCTTTTTAATAGTGGTGCATTTCTTGTCTTGTAATATACATAAACTTGAGAAATGCATATCACTATTTGGGGTTTTCCAACATGCCATGAGCAAATTCATCAGCCAGTTACGAAAAAGTGGACGTGTCGACAACGGTCAAAAGGGAGAGGAAGGGAGGGGATGTTCTTCTCGCCTTTCGCCCGCCTCTTCCCCCACCGTCCATTTTAACTCCAAATGAAACATGGCCGGCCGAATAAACAATCGCGAGTTGGTAGCGTTAACTCATCTTGATAATAATACCCTTCCACTGCAAGCTATTTCCTTCGCGGCAAAGACAACTAAATTTTAGCGAGCCTGACAGACTCGCTGAGAGACGAGTTCCAGGATTCTTGGATCACCATTGCCTTCTTGTTACAACGTCTACAAACTCCAAAAACAACTCCAACTTCCGCTACTATTGCCAAAAAGCTTGGCACTTGTACTTTCATTTGCTTGTATTTTCTTGGGAGCTGAGATCTAATCTGAGCTCTTTAAGTGATAGAGGCACATGTGACCGCGTGCAAAAGGAAATCTGAAGCACTAACGGCTAATTAAGAGATGACCTCAATGGCTAAGAAAATACTCACAGATGCCGGCGAACCTTGCGCTAGTAGAAAGTACAAAAGTTTTACGCGAAAAAAGCGCTTAAAATTGCGTGGTATGTTTTGTAAACACTAAACCGCTAACACAATCCAGCCTTTGCCTGGGGCCTGTGGCGGAGAGCACATGTTTTGAATTTTTCTTATAAGTTTTGTTGATCATTTTTCTTTTTCCTTTCAGCCTTTACTGAACAGTGGGAAGAGAAATGTTGAGAACCCGTAGTAAATAATTAACTATGGCATGGTTCACATAGTATTTTGCTCTTTTGATAGAGGCCTTAGGTAGCATTTTAACGCGAACGACTACGGAAAAAATGGAAGTTTTGTCACTTTCCTTTCTGTTTCTGAATTTTTCCAAAACTTTTGCACTTATAGCGAGGGCTCTATTGTATTTTGCCTTGGAAGAAAATTGACAGGTATCAGATGTTAATTTTTTTTTGTTCTTCTCGTCTATCTCGAACAAACGGTTCAATAGCAAGTAACAAACGGGTTTTAAAGGCTGGTTTTCACTTGCGACGGAATCGTAGTCGGAGTCGTAATCAGAAGCGTGGAGCGATACGATCTAGTGGAAATCAAACCGACGGAGTCGGAAGCAGAACACCGATTCTGCCTATGACTCCATCACTTACGATCTAGTGAAAACTGCATTGTCGGAGTCGGAAGCGGAAGCGGAAGAATAAACCAATCACAATGCTCGATTCCATCTTTCAAAATGCACAAATAGCCGTAACAAATTTAAACGTTTGAGTTTGACTGAAAAAATACGAAATCAAAAGTTAAAATACTCGAAACCTACCGAAAGTCACCGAAAGTACAATTGACGATCACCAAGTCGTAGTTCGCTGACGAGGTTAGCATACCCTTCCTAAGCTGCTCGACGTCGATAGATATCACGAACACAAAATTTCTTTCTTTTTCGAACGGTATTATTCCTGTATTGTGTGTGCCTGCGCAAAATAATGATTAATAAGAGCCAAAGTTGCTCTTCGTCCGCCATGTTGTCTTTGGCGCCAAGGTTTGTACTTACCCTCTAATTCGCTGCACTCAGACGAACGTAAATTATTTTCTCCTTAAATACTATAGAAATACAACACCAAAGGAATGATGGTTGGATCAGGCAATCCAAGCTCACATTTATTCATACAATTGACGAAAGAATATTACAATTAAGGTACCCTAACTGCTACAATCCCAAGTTATCAGTTATTTCTAGACGCTTAATTACGTCTTCAAGGACATACATGTCTTTAGCACAGTCCGACTTCCAGCGACCATGTAATTTAAGTAAACGTTCCGATAAGCTGGTGCTGTTGCTAACAACAGATGTAGTCCCTCCCGATCTTAAGCTATGCAGGCCATACAACTTGTAATCCAAGCCAAGATCCTTAAGACAATTCTTAAATACTTCCCTACATCTCGTATACGAGAGCTTGCTTCCATATAACTTGTAAGTATCGGAAGATTTGAACAATTTTAAAGGTCCAAAGAGTGGCAAATTGCTGTTGAGATCTACCTCAGCCATCAGAATGTTTCTTTCTAGGAGGGCAACAGGACAATATCTACTAAACAATCTCTCACTATGAACCTTATTCCATTCTCTGTACACGTATTTTTGGCACGGGGAACAAACACACACAAATGATTAGGCAAAAATTCCAGATGGCTAATCAAAATATTGCTAAATTCATCATAGCGAAGAAAACCCGCGAAACCTAACGAGCACACGCAAGCTGAAGGAGCATACTTATCAATGATTTTCTTAATAATATCGGCAGAGATGGTTTCCTTCTTAGAAACAGCTGGTTTGGTGCGTTTAGCTGCTTCTAATAAATTATGGCAAATTGCTGCATCCAAAGGATTGCTAATGATGCCAGGAATAAAGGAATGAAATCATTTAAGGGCTGTATGTGTCAACGATAGTGTTGCATAAGACTTGGATCTAACGTATACCTCGTGAAGGTAAGCAATTAGAACCGAAACCGAGAAAGGAAGCGACGGCTGAATACCGGAGAAATTACACCATCTTGAGAACTTTACGATTTATTTTGTATCTTTTAACTGTGTAATCCGCCTTAAAGTTCATTAAAAAGGACAGAAGATCTTTGGTGTTTGGTTTCACGTGGTCGGGGATGTTGTCCCAATAATCTTGAGTGGTAAACATCTGATGAAAACAAAAGAAGACAAGACAAAAAAGGACGGAAAACATTTAAAAGAAACGCCGCAAACTAAAATACAAGATTCAAAGCAACAACCGGTCTCCGAAAACAGGCATGCGCCACCTTTCTATCGTATCCACAAGCGTTCTACTACCACATAAACTACCTCAGAATATAAGCTGGAGACGATAAAGTGCCCTCCTAATCCGAGGCCAGCGCCCTCTTGTCGATGTATAATCGGACAAGCGTATTTATACCTACCAAACAAATCTCAACTAAATCATTGCTGATCATCCTAAGAGTTACAGGGACCCGGTGGTCAAGCAATCAAAACTTCATACGGACCGCTAACATTTGTCCAAAAAATCTCTTGGTGTTCCGAACATGCTTCACAACAGTCCTTCCGCTGAACAACTTATAATCTATCACAAAAGTAAAAAATTTTCTAGCAATGATATACCAAAAATACGACGAAGGCCAAAATGGTACGACTTAAGTGGCCACAGCCTTGGATATATACAAATAGTGAATTGTTCTATGGATTAGATTTACCGGGGACACAACGAGGAAATTTTTCCCTGTCAGATTCTGAACGAAGAAATCCACTCCGCTACAACCTGGATTCCAAAATCTTGAAAAATACTTGTTGATTTTCTTATTATAGAAATTGGCAAAACAGTCCACTGTATGTCGCCCCCAAGTATAATCCAGGAATTCAAAACAGGAAGTTGCGATTTGCCAATCATCTACATCAATAATACGACTAATGAAGTCCGCCCTATCAAGATTAGTTCGGGGAATCCATTTTACTTCCAATTCGATTTCATTATCGACGCAAAACTGAAAAATCTTAAGGGCTACAACGTGTAGATCTTTCCTCATGCTTCCAACTTGGATAATTCTAAAAGCATTTTGACTGCCAGAAAACCATTTGATGTAAGCGCATTTAAGAAGGGGCAAAAATGACTCAAGAGCAAATATAATAGCTGTTAACTCCCTCCAAGTAGTCCCTCTCACATACGTAATAATCCTATTGTGTTTCCACGCGAAGAGGAAGTTAGTGACTTCAGAACAATGGCAACTCAAATTGGACGCCATGTTTGCATTCGGTGTATACACATAGTGTTTCAGTGACAGTAAAGATCAGATGACGAGTGAAGAAGTCATTTAGTTTCGATTTAAAGTCGTAAGCTGTCCGCGCTTCATTCTTTTTTTTACCAACAAATTAATCCGAGAAAATGGTCAGCTGTCTTAAAATCCTTTAACAAAGAGAAGTTATTTTCCTAGAATATCAATGTCTTAGAGAGAATTGAGTCTCTCTAGTAAATAGAGGTTACCGACGAAGAAATTAACTAAACCAAACAACATTTTCAAAATATTAGATTACTCATGGGAAATATCGAATTCTAGACGTAATGTTTCAGTGACAGTGTAATGAACATTGAAAAAAGGGACTTTGATTACGTAATTACCGTCGGTCTGATTGAAAGCAGCCGGAGTTCTGTTTTGTTTCATTATCGAGTTTACCCCTATGTTTTTCGTGTGATATTGTTCACAGAGTGAATCGCTTACGTAGCTAGGCGTTCCTGTTTGAACCGGTTAACAATGATAGCCTTATAAGAGAACGCCCTCCTTATTATTGTGGAGTTGAAGTTAGGGGATCGAAGGGGTCACATCGGAGTATTTTATTGACGTTTTCTCTGTTCGAGTTACGCAACGTTGGAGTTTCTTTACGCCTTTAAGACAAGATCAGATATAGGTTGCAGTCTATTTCATTCCGTTTTGTTTTCCTTTCGCTTCCTTTTGTTATTATCCTTGGCGCTTTTCCTTATCCTGTACATTCTAATCAGTTTTCTCCTTTTAGTTTCACCGCACGTGTAAAAAATACTGAGAAGTTAATCAATACTTGACCATATTGTTACTTCATATTGGAAGACGAAATGAAATGCATAATTCCTCGATATAAGTAAAATTCGGGTCCGTGGTTGTCCTTCAAAGTAACAGTTATTGAGGTGAAGCCACTAGCCACACTTCCTGTCGTCTTGATGTTCTCCGGTGTCTTTCGGTGCTTATTATTTTATATTCTTAGTTCGACATTCGCACTCGATACACTTTTGAGTTCTCCCCTTTTGTGATTTCTGACTCACAGCCAATTGTAAATTACGTTTTCAGGTTTTTCTTTTTTTCTGAGAGTCCCCAGAAAGAAACCAAAATCAGAACATATCATGTTTGTTCTCTGTTTTCCGTTATACTTCTTAATACTACTTCGTTGATCTCTTCACGAAGAAACTCCACTGATGTAGAGTATGTTACTCGGAGTTTCCACAATTCCTGATGTATATACTGAACAAACACGCTGTAGTTTCGCGTATTCCTCGCGTGCCTCCTTGATGTAGCCTTTATTTAACTTTGATGCACAAACCCAGAATTTTCAACATTTGACCGAATTTCTGCTACCTGGAACCCTGTTGTGAAAATGTATTACTGCCGACCACACCATTTGTTTTTGAAAACGCAACATGAAAACGTTTCTGGAATAATTAGATTGTTTTCAGCAAATTCCCTCAAGATGAGTACATTACCTTTATCCGTCAATAAAGATACAACAACCCCGAAAAATATCTGAGTTAAGTCCGATATCGACTTGTTCAGAGTTTTTCGTTTACTTTAATATCCAACGGTGCTTCGTAGAGTATAAATAACGCCCAAAACGAGAGAACCGCTTGGACAGGTTTCCTCGCATCGGGCAAGCGACGAATTGGATTGAAGTTAGGAAAAAAAATGGCGAACAGTTTAAATTATTTTCCTGATGACGAAGATTCGGAATGGCTGGCGAATATTAATCCAAGTTTTTTAGATGATTCGAACGAAGAAAAGCAGTTCGACGACAAGTTTCATCATTTATTGAAGCAAACACCGCGTCAATTCTGTTCCGCCTCGCATACATATATGTCACGCATTTCCCAAAACTAAATATCCGCGAAATTGACCCTCACTAAAACAAAAAATTTGGCGTGTTTGATTAAAAAAATCTCTCATTAAACATTTTGTTCTGTAGTATCCCTGAGTATTTTACTCGCTATTTATATTTTGACTCGACCTACTAGCTCGTCAATATAATAATAATAATAATAACAATAATAATAATTTGATATTTATATTGCGCAAATTAACATGTGGATATGATCAAATGCGCATCACAACACTTTTCGAGGGACTTTGGCCGGACTGCATCAGCAGTTTACAAACAATCGAAGGAAAGTTATTTAAAGATGCCCCCTCCCCCAATTCCCAGGAAAAAGGCCAGACCACATCACAGTAATCTCGTGAGTGGGTTCATTAATGTCCCCTGCCTAACCAAATTAACTATAATTAATAGATGGAGGAAACGGTACCTACGGTTTATTCGTCCTTATCCGAGAAGGCTAGAATGTCTATCCATTTCTTGATATTATAGAAAGGTAGCTCATTCTCCTCAGTTATTTCAAGACCTTGAGTGTTGGTCCGGCCGGGGCTCGAACGATCGACCTCGACCTCCCGCACAACAGTCCCGCGCTCTAACCAATATTCGACAGAACTCGAAAAAATACTCCGCGATACTACACAACAAAACGTTTAATAACATATTTAATTTATTATCCAAATGTGCTTCGCAGAGTACAAACAACACCCAAAAGAAGTACAAATATCTCCCGGTATTTATACTCCTGAGAGAACCAGTAAGGCATTCGCCCGCACTGAAATAACAATTTGGCATGTTAGATAATAAATCTCTGATCAGACGTTCTGTTGTGTTGTATCGCTGAGTATTTTACGAGTTGTGCCGTATTTTTCAACATACGGCACAATGGTGTTTGGCCTCCTTGTGTTCGGTGAGAAATGCATGGTTTTACTTTCCTACGAGAGTGTCCGCCGTATATTTTATAAATACTGCTCAACTCGTAAAAATACTCAGCGATACAACACAAAAAAACGTTTAATAAGATATCTATATATATTCAAGTGTCTGTTTGTCGGACAACGCTTTTCGTGGTAGCTTAAAAACCCTTCTTTAGAACTATAGGTTTGCGGAAAGGCTGGTGGTAAAAATCGTATATGTTTTGACGGTTGACAAATGACCACATTCAGACCGTCTTGAAGCGGGGACGAAAGTTTTCAGTTCTATTTCAGACGAGTAAGAGTTCTTTTAAAATTAACAAAAAAGAGCGGGTATATAATAGTGGTTATTGTTATTTGGAGAATACAAGGATGCTCTGCAGTTATGCAAATTCTTAGTGTTAGTCAAAAATGCATGGTTTCACTTTCCTACGAGAATGTCCGCTTTCTCAGTTACTGATGAGTCACAATTTGCAGATAAACAGATGAAACAGAGAAAACATATGATTTTGCATACTCTGTGGGAAAATGGAAGTCGAGGACCGCAATTAATCCATTGGGAGGTTTTCATACTCAGTAAAAAGCCCTTACAATATCAACTCACGATTTCTCTTCATACCTGGAAACGTTTCTATGGCGCCTCTTTCCAAGAAATTTCAAATAAATCTGACGTATTTCAAATAAGGAAAAATTTGAGCCAAGCCTTTCATTTTCCTCCTTCGGTTTCCTACGTAGTCGAGAAAATGATAGCGTGCGAGAACAAATCATTGAGAGCCGTAAGTTTGCCAAAAGTTAAAATTGCAGTTTTGCCATAAATAAACTAAAAATCTGAAACAATGCGTAACCGAAGTCCACAAGCCAAATTATAAAGCGGTTTTCATTTCATCGAAACAGCGTGAATGCAACAGCATTGAAACGATGGATCATCTCAAAGAACTAATTGCGCCAAAAACCTTCAACAAAATTAGCTATGCCGCAGTTTTAATTTGGTTCATGATCAGCGCAGTCTTCTTTGGCATTTTTGCTGAAGTGGAGAACAGTGAAGAAAGATTTGATTTCCGCTGTGGTGGAGCGAGGAGCGAATTCACCGACCTCGTCCGTGGAAAATGTTTCGAGAAGTACGAGAAACAGTACAACAATCACGGCGTTCCTATATATGGCTTCGTGATCATCAATTTTGGCCTTATTGGAATCGTATGTGCCATGTACTCCCAATCAGTGAGACATACAGTCGATCATTTGTCGTCAAGTAACCGTAACGGAGACCCCGAGAGCGGACTGTCGCACGACCAAGGGAACTCAAGAGGGCCAGAAAGAAACCGCGGACACAAACTTTTCATCGCTTATTGTTGTCAACTATCCACAAGACTTGTCTTAGGAATTCTCTTCATAGTCCTACAAACTCAGTGTCTTTATTCTTTACAGTTTTCCTCAAAGTTTGACTGTTATTTTAACTATGAAACCAATCAGCCAAGGAATTCATCTAACGCCACCCCAAACAATACTCACGAATGTTACAATCGACGAGCGGAAAGGAAAACCTTCTGGATGTACACTGTCCTTATGGTGAATGGAACTTTTGTCGCTGGCATTCTGATTGAAACCGTCTACATTTTGTTACGAGCATGGAAAGAAAGGAGATTCATGCAAGACTCAGAGTTTCTAAAAACCCATCTAAATCCCACCGATGACAAGTCGCTTCAGGAACCTCAAAGGCAAGAAGGAAGAAGAGAACATGAACTTATTCCACTTCCGCTAAAAGAGCCTGAACACCGTCCTAACCAAGTCAAGTTGTGCGAAGAGCCTCCACGAGATCGTGCTGTCGAGTCGAGTCGAGAACCACAGCAGCCAGATGGAAGGAACGGAAATGAGAACTCTGAACAGCTTCAAATGTTCATTGCAGAAACAAAGGAAAAGATTAAAAAAGACACCTATTCTCTCGCCGCACTCCGATCACCGTTTTCAGGTCCCCCAGGTGAACAAACAGGTGTCAAACATGTGACTCTGGATCAGATTTACACAAACCTCGTGGTCATTCCCGACAGGGCTATGTACCACTTTACTACAGACAGACAAGAGCAACTCAAAGTTTATCCAAAGTCGCGCAACGAACAATCACAACTGAAAAGCCTGAAAGACCTCTTAAATGATGAAAATAAGAAAGTCCTTGTTGTTGGTCGTCCTGGAATCGGCAAGACATTATGTTGTACCAAAATTCTTAGAGACTGGGCATCTGATAAAGTATTCAACACAACACCCGGTGCCAAAATCCATTTTGATGCTGCTTTCATGGTGAAATTCAGGAGATTTGACTCGGTTTACGACCTTAGCCTCAAGGAACTACTGATCATGTCAGAATATTCTCCCTCAAATCACCTGGACGGTGAAGTCTGGAAGCACATCCTGCAGCATCCTGAGAGTGTCCTTATAATTTTTGATGGATTCGACGAATTTAAACATGGCGCGAACATGGCCGTCCTGAAGCCTCCCCTTCCCCGCATCGAACAAAAGATGCCGCTCGACATCCTTTATCAGTTGCTTGTGACCGGGGAACTCCTCAAAGATGCCTCGGTTGTGACGACTACGAGACCTACGGCTTTGAAAGGCATCGCAGATCTTGAGTTTGACAAAACCTTAGAAATTCTGGGGTTTTCAACCGAGCAAATTGAAGAATACGTTTACAAATTCGCTGGAGATGACCAACAAGCAGGCGAAACACTATGGCGACACATCAGCAGCAACATGAACTTACTTTCGCTCTGTTATATCCCTGTGAACAGCTTCATCATTTGCTCAAGTCTGTCACAGATATTGCAGTTCGAAAGTTCCGCTAGCGTTACCCTCCCTTCCAAATTAACAACGATTTACAAGATTGGAGTGAAAGTGTTTTATTTCAAACACACAAAAGAATTTCGCGATGAACGTTTAACTCGTGAACACTTTCTTTCAAATAAGCTGCCAACTGAATTGGAAGACAAATTCGAGACACTAGGAAGAGTGGCTTTTGAGGGAATTAAAGAAGGGAAGCTGATCCTTGAAGGAAAGGAAGTACGTGGAATGGAGGACAGCGCTCTCTTCCATCGCTTACCCGACCGTCAAACTGAAGCGTTTGAATACAAACCACAATTCTGCTTCATTCACTTAACAATGCAAGAGTTTTTCGCTGCGAGGCACCTAGTTAATACAATGACGGAAAGTGAACTGACGGAATTTGTTTCCCAAAACATCATGGATGGAAAATGGCAACTGGTTTTCCAGTTCCTAGCAGGACTAATGAACGATAAAGAAAACCTACCGAGCGAAATTATCACAGACCTTCTTCCTGTGGAAACTGAAAAGAACACTGTTTACGACCATGAACTGTTGTCAGAGAGTGAAACGCGAAGGGAAGTAACCATGTGGCCGACTGCAGGAAAACGGTATTTAGCAATGACATTGTTCAAATGTTTTAACGAAAGTGATAGAATGCAATCGATAGTTCAGAGAAAACTACAACAAATTAACTTTAACTGTTTAAATTTTATTCAAAGTGACCTCACAGCTGTTGATTGCTCTTCGTTAGTAAATGTAATTATGGATGTTCAACAAATTTCACATCTAGATTTGAGTCTCAATAACCTGGGTCCTCTAGGTTGTTTTGAGATTTGTAAATTGTTAAAATGTAAGAAATCACAACTCAGCTGGTTAGACCTCGAAGAAAATCAATTGGAAGAAGAAGGAGCAAAGTATTTAGCTGACGCCATCACAAGCGACAACTGTCAGCTACGCACGTTAAACCTCCCAAACAATAACATCACAGACACAGGAGCACAGCACTTGGCTAAAGCCATTACAAACAACAACTGTCAGCTACACACGTTAGACCTCTCACTCAATAAGATCACAGACACAGGAGCACAGCACTTGGCTAAAGCCATTACAAACAACAACTGTCAGCTACACACGTTAGACCTCAGAGACAATAACATCACAGAGACGGGAGCACAGCACTTGGCTAAAGCCATTACAAACAGCAACTGTCAGCTACGCACGTTAGACCTCAAAGCCAATAACATCACAGCCACAGGAGCACAGCACTTGGCTAAAGCCATTACAAACAACAACTGTCAGCTACACACGTTAGACCTCACAGACAATAACATCACAAAGACGGGAGCACAGCACTTGGCTGAAGCCATTACAAACAGCAACTGTCAGCTACACACGTTAGACCTCAAAGCCAATAACATCACAGACACAGGAGCACAGCACTTGGCTGAAGCCATTACAAGCAACAACTGTCAGCTACACACGTTAGACCTCATGAGAAATAACATCACAGACACAGGAGCACAGCACTTAGCTAAAGCCATCACAAACAACAACTGTCAGCTACGCACGTTAGACCTCACATACAATAACATCACAGACACAGGAGCACAGCACTTGGCTGACGCCATTACAAACAACAACTGTCAGCTACACGCGTTAGACCTCTCAGACAATAGAAACATCACAGAAGCAGGTAAGCAACATGCACGTAGTTTAGTAAGTAAGAGTAAGTCTAAGTGTAAGCTACATTTTTAAGCCTCGGCAATTGCAATTGTAAACTGTAAACAAATTATCTGAACTACTTACTTTTCAAAATCTTACTATTCAACGTTAACTGTGAGGTAACCAGCTCAGTGACAAATTACAATCCAAAAACTTAAAACGCGAATGAAAACAAACTAGGTTTGAAAGGCGCTCACGGCAGACAGATTATTTGAACCGGATCGAAATAAAGAAAAATGAACCAATGAACATGTTTATTGAGAGGAAAGGATGTCAATCTTTTTTTATGCGAACCAATAATATTGAAGTGAAAACACAGAGAGAACCGTCAAACCTCGGACCTCTCAGGAAACTCTATCGTTTCATGATTGGTTAGTTTCGATCCTAAATTTAATGCAAGCTTTTGTATGTATTGACCGCTTATGCGTGTAACGAGGAATAGTTAAGTTTATCGAAGTTCTTTTGAATATTAAAAGCGGATCGGATGAGTTACTTTTAGTACAGATTATAGATACAACACATTTGTTTTATAGTTTGTTTTCCCTTTCAATTGAAGCGATCAAGTTCAAGTATTTACATATCAACTGCCATTGAAATCCTAGCCAATTGTAAATAAACTCGTCGCGTGCTTGAAAGAAAAGTTATTTCGGTAGTGAGATTTAAATCATATCAATTTTGCTTAGGTTTCTACAACTGATGTACATACTAGCGAACTTTTGTACATTTTTAGCGAACTTCTGTACATATCTAGGGCCTGTTATTTGACCGGTCTAATGAACTGTCCATAAGTAGTATTGTACTGCAAAATCGGAAGATGAAGAATCAGCCTTTGCAGTTAAGATTTCAACTTACCAGTACTTGTTAATAGAGCCAGAACTCCCAAACCTATCAGTGTGGAATAAATTTTGTAAATGATTGTGAACTTTGTGTAGTGATCTTTTTATCCCCTATGATTAGAGACAACTTGAAAGCAATGGGGAAGAGTGATGAGGGCGGGGGGGGGGGGGAAGATGTAGCCTTCCTAATTTCAAGAAAAAGAATACATTTACCCGAGAAATATGCCTCAAGTCTCCTTAAAAAGCTGTCTTCAACATCACCTACACTTGATGGCAAACTAAACAAAAAATAGTGGGGATTTACGGCACCTTTATTAAAACCCTCACCATATCTTAGTAAGAATGATTTCCCTCCCAATAATAAAACAGAAATTCTTCACCACGTCTCAAACCAATGTGTAAGAAAGCTTTAAATGTGAATGATATGAAATAAATATCAGTCACGCATTCGCTTTAATACGTTCCAACCTAGCCACTCATTCAGAATATTGGTCAGATGGGATGACACATGTTTTAAAAGCTTTTCCTGATGCAATGTTTATGACATCGATGGAACTTAGGAGCAAAAAAACAATCCTAATTAGATAAAAGAACTAAAACAAATCAGAGAACAGACATGAATTCCACAGGTAAAAGGAATGACAAGAGAAGGCAAGGATACTCCACAAAGTACTTGTTCCTGCTTAGAAAAAGCAAAACACCTCAGACTTCCTCCCAATTTTTCAACACTTTTAATCTGGATTTTTGATGCAAACAATACAAATTTATCCATTTCATTTTCCTGCCTCGGTTTCTCATATCAGTTTCCAATGAAGTTGAGAAAATGATGGCGTGCAAAAACAAATATTTGACAGCAGCTGGTAACTTTGCCAAGTGTTGAAATAGAAGTTGCAAAATAAATAAATTTAAAATCTGAAACAGTGAGTAACCAGAATTCCACAGCCTTGGGTATAGAGCTATATTTCCACGTAAAAGAAACGTTGAAAATGGATAATTAGTAAAATTAAGGATAATCTGCCTCATGCAATATCACAACAGAAAAGTAAATCTGCATACTGTGGCACAGTATGAGTTTAAATTTTGCCACATAAGGCGCGCCATGTGCAATAAATGATACATGCGGCTAAAACTTGGCTGATACATTACCAAAAACTTGGATTTATTATTAGCAAGAGCTTTTGACCTAAAACGGGGTTATAAACTTCTTGTATCAGCTGATAAGGGTATCAACTGACACTTGGTCAACATGTAGACCCACAGCTGCCTTACATACACATAATCCCAGCTTTTAACTTACTTGACTTAACATAATTATTAATTTGCCATAAAGTTCTATTTTACATTGGTTGCTTGCTGTGATTAATTTGACTTTTGAGCAAGTGCAACACAATGGAAAATTATACACGTATTGTTGGCTTAGTGATAGAGCATGGAGCTGCAGAATCCAAAGCTCTACCTCTTGACTACTCATGAGGACTCATTTTTCCTTCTTTTTTCCACAATAACGAGAAGATAAAAAAGAACATCTTTCTCTAATAGTTCATTTGTCTGGTCTCAGAATGAAAATGCTCACGGGGAGATGCATGTCATAGAGTATCCAGTTTGGCATTGTCACCCAGACCTTTGTCCTCTTGGTTCCTAATTAAACAACAACAACAACAACAAAAAAAACTGGCCCAAGACTCAACTCCCTGTAGGATACATATTTTAAGGGAAGTGGCTTTTATTCAGTAATTAATGTTGTATGTTATTAACAAAACAGATAACATTTTTTTTTTGTATGCAAGCTTGTTGGAACTTAACCAACCTGAGAGATTTTAAGAAAGTTGTTTGTTTTAATTTGTAGTCTTCTGTGAAAGATCAGGAGGAGAATAATTAAAAAGATCTTTATGTCACATGCTTTCAAATAATTAAAAAGATCTTTAATTTACATGATTTTGAATGTAGTTAACTGCATAGAAAGAAGGCCTCATGTACTTGACAAGAAAGAAAAGGTTAAGGTGGGGGGGGGGGAAGGGGCAGAATTTTCCTTGGAAACAGTGGAAGCAAGAGGAAACCAGAAGCAAGAACCAAAATCCTATACCTCTAAAAAAAGTTTTTGTCTGTCAAAAAAAATCCAACCAAATTAAACAAGATTTTTTACTGTAAACTTTTCCAATGACAGAAGAATAACAAAGGAGAAAAGAAAGAGACAACAATTGTAGGCAACAATCCAGGGATTCAGAGAGCATCAAAGTCAGCTAAGGCTCTAGAAGGCCATGCTCTACTTTGGGGGAAAACTGGTAAAGGGGGGTGGGCAACTTGCTTTACTTCAGGGCCAGGTTGTTCAAAGGTCGGTTAAGAAAACCAGGGGTTAGTGTAAAATTTGATTTCAGATCTGAAAGCTTTAAAAGAAAATTGAATTGAATTCCATTTTTGTATGATTTAATGATTGAATGCTCTAAAAAGAATTGGGAAAATTATCCCAAAACAGCCTTTCAACAGAGAAATATAGAAATCAGGATTAACAACTAACCCTGAGTTAGCCCTAATCGGCCTTCGAACAACTGGGCCCAGGTGGTGAACTCCTAAAATTGACAGGGATTCACTTATATAATATTATATAATATATAATATTATATAAGTGACTTGGTTGCGAATTCCAACGCAACCAAGTCACTTATATAATATTATATATTATATAAGTGACTTGGTTGCGTTGGAATTCTCGCCTACAAATGGATGTGCACATTCCGAAGCATTCCCATGTTTATGATTATGTTTATGTTGTATGATTTTGCCACATCTGTGGACATGAGACATTTGGAATCCAAGAGGCCTTTGAGGTTAGAAAGCAAATCTATGATTGACACTTTGCATTTAACATAATTGACTGCTGCGTTACGTAAAAAAGTGCATATTAGTGTTAAGATTTACTAAAACTCAGTTTGAATATTAATAGATTTCATGATAAACATATACAGGTATATCTCTTGGTACATTCTGTGTAGCATACCTTTTCTTGGGGGAACCAAAGTTTTAAACCTCTAATATTACTCTTTGTCTTAAAACTTTTACTTTCAAGGTATTGAGAATTTCTTGGAATTATTTGAGATTCAGGGTTATGTACATTGCCTCAAATTCAATTCCCAGAAATTCCCAAAAAATGCTTTTCAAATCAGAGCTTATTTATATAGTTGGGAATTTTTGAGAATTTCAAGGAATTCCCAGAAAACTGGGAATTCAGTTCACAAGGGCGTTAGGGTTTATGGAGGTTTTGACAATTCTAAAAAGAATTGGGAAAATTATCCCAAAACAGCCTTTCAACAGAGAAATATAGAAATCAGGATTAACAACTAACCCTGAGTTAGCCCTAATCGGCCTTCGAACAACTGGGCCCAGGTGGTGAACTCCTAAAATTGACAGTGGTGCAAACTTGCAATTTGTCAAAACCTCCATAAACCCTAACGCCCTTGTGAACTGAATTCCCAGTTTTCTGGGAATTCCTTGAAATTCTCAAAAATTCCCAACTATATAAATAAGCTCTGATTTGAAAAGCATTTTTTGGGAATTTCTGGGAATTGAATTTGAGGCAATGTACATAACCCTGAATCTCAAATAATTCCAAGAAATTCTCAATACCTTGAAAGTAAAAGTTTTAAGACAAAGAGTAATATTAGAGGTTTAAAACTTTGGTTCCCCCAAGAAAAGGTATGCTACACAGAATGTACCAAGAGATATACCTGTATATGTTTATCATGAAATCTATTAATATTCAAACTGAGTTTTAGTAAATCTTAACACTAATATGCACTTTTTTACGTAACGCAGCAGTCAATTATGTTAAATGCAAAGTGTCAATCATAGATTTGCTTTCTAACCTCAAAGGCCTCTTGGATTCCAAATGTCTCATGTCCACAGATGTGGCAAAATCATACAACATAAACATAATCATAAACATGGGAATGCTTCGGAATGTGCACATCCATTTGTAGGCGAGAATTCCAACACAACCAAGTCACTTCCTGCTCTTGCACAAATGTTTCTTTGTTAGGAAATGCACTTAACTCTCTTAGCACCACTGCTAGTTCCATGGAAGCAAAAGACTATGGCTGTGTGGAAACGTGTTGCTGAACTCTTGTTGTGGTCAAACTATGTTGATTTGGGTACTGGTACACTGTCAACATCTAGTTATCTCTTATACTTCCTATGGTGGTATCCACCTGTTATAATAATGAGGGTATTTTTTATTTATTACAGTTTCTCCAAATCTAGATTTAATTAAATTACTAGATAGATGCATAAATAAATACATAGACATAAACATAAACAGAATAAATAAATAATGATGATGGAGAGGCAGCATCCAAAAGCGTCCTAGACACCATACGAGGGATGCTCCCCAGTAAGATATAATATTAAAAAACAGTTATCATGGTATAGAGTTTGATATTTAGGTATTACATTGAATCAGATCTAAAATTTCTAAGTATCACCAAGGAATGAAGTAACTTTATGTTTAAGGCTAGAAATACTAGCAGAATCCTTTATATTATTTGGAAGACTGTTCCATTCATTCACAACACGGATAAAAAAGCTATATTTAAAAATATTTGTTCTACTGTACATGCTATCTAGGTCAAGAGAATCATTCTTCCTTAAGTTATAATCTACACCACGATCTTTACAGAAAAGCATCTTATCAGAAATATCCATATCATAATGCCCATTCATTAAATTGAATAAAAAAACAATATCCCTGATGTATCTTCTATGAAATAAACTATGTAATTTTAATTTCTTAAAACTAACATCATAATCCTCATCAGAGTTAAGAATAAGCTTAGTTGCCCTCCTCTGAATTGCCTCTAATTTATTGATATGGCGTTGTGTACGAGGATTCCAGGTTTCACATGAATACTCGAGCACGGGTCTGACAAGATTGCAATATCATGTTTTCAATGTAGTGATATCTCTCAAATCTCTACATGTGCTTAAAACACGTTTTAAATCACATTCAAAGTTCTGATTGGCTTGTGCGAGAAATTTTCTCACCTTTGCCGTGAAATCAACTGAAGTCAGGGCTTCCAAGTCTTCGTTTCCTCGACGACTTTTGGCCACAAATCGTACATTTGTATTACGCTCGATTCTTTTCGATTATTTCCACATAGTGTGAGCTCACATCATTATTTTCATCATCGTCAAAACATGGATCTGAGGTTAATCTACTAATCCATCGTTCAAACGCAGAGTACCGGTGAGAGAAGTCACATTACTTTTCCGCGCTAAATTTGAGACTGCAATCGGGCAAGCCAGCGGATTCTATTTACTAGCTACTCTTGATCAGAAACAAACAAATGGCGCTCATCGGTGGTTCGCTGGTGCGTTTAAATTCTTTTAACAACTGTTTTGCTTAACAACTCTAAAGATGGGTTTTACCTTTTTTCAATGGGAAAACGAGAATAGCGTGAGTGCTATAAATGAAAAGCAAGTCGTTGGCGCCGTGGAGTTAAAAGAAGGGACAACAGTTCACTTGTCAACTGGCCGGTACAAGGGTCGAGCGGCAATTTATAAAGCTTCGAGTTTGAAAGTTTGTGGTGAGTAAAAATTGCGATATTCGGTAGAATCGAATCGGTCACTTGCATGTCACATTTTCTTAAGCGTACGCTTTACAATGAAACAAATACATCAGCAAGCTAAAAGTTTCAGGATTATTTTAGTCACGTTTGAAAAGCTGCGAGCCCAGTGAAAAAAGACAAACAGCTGCTTAGTCTGCAGTTTAGGATAACTTCATTACAATTTATTGTTACAGTTACAAGAAGATTTTCATTCAAATATTCATTATTTAACAGTAATTAAGCCCTTCACTCCCAGAGTGTTAAGTCAAAATTGAGAACAAATCTTTGAATTTAATTTTGCAGAATCAACAAAAATAAACAGTAAAACGTGAAAATGCTGCTTGACAGCTTACATTTGAATTTTAACACACAAGAGGTTTATGCAAAGAAGTTACAACCGCACAAAATTAAATGAAACCCTGACTCTGTGAGGAAAGAGTTAAATACTATTTGTATTATCATTCCAAATGAAATTATTAATTTGAAGACGATTTAATGGACTGATAGTATTTATTGGAATAAACATAGTTTATGATTCATTAGGACTATTTGACTATTTGAGGATAGTTTTTATGAAATTTTCAAGAAAGGTAAAAGAAATCAAATTTCATCCTAATATTACTACATGTTGATGTTAATATACAATTGAAAGTAATTTACATGTAAATCTAAATTAAGCACGTAAATAAATTTCATTGACTATTTCAATTTTTAGTCAGGAGTTGATGCATGTATTTATTTTTTAGTAGTTTCCCCGAAGTTTTCCTCAAATTCCTAATAATTCTTAAACAGTCCTGGAATTTCCTCCAAGTTTTCAAATTTACAGTCTTTCAGGGAAGTGATTAGTGCTCTGAGTTGGAAATCCTAGGAATTTCTAAGAATTCCAATTCCTGTTGGCTATAAGCATAGAATTTTGGGGAATTTCTAGGTTTTTAGAACTAGAGTTGTTGCAGTTAGGAATTGAATTCCTGTTTGAATTTACCATGAAAATTCATACCTCTTATTCCTAGTAATTCCTAAGAATTACTAAATAATTACTAAATTTGTAGTCCACAAATTCCATGTGGATATGCTCAATTGCGCCTTACAGTAAGAGTTAAGAACTAACCCTAAATCAAATTCTTAGAAATTCCTAAGAAAAGATTCCAGGGCTGTGCTCTACTTTGTTTCAGTACTTGGTTGCATTAAAGGATAATCTTGATTTCTCATGTCATTAAGACACCTTAAAAATATACAAAATGGAAAAAAAATTTTAAATGATATTTGTACCTATTCAGATATGAAGTTTGAATTCTGCCGAAAAAAAAAACTGAATTCTCATCTCCATCCCAATGTAACAGAAAGAATTTTTATGACAAACTTGTGCAAAAAAACTATTCGTGCTTCTTAAAATTATAAGCAATTCAAATAATTATTTAATGAATAGATTTGGGAAGATGGTAAATTTTGAGCTTGGTTGCTAAACACTAAAGAAAATTTGATAGTACAGTATCAAATAGTGTCTAATTTCATAGACACAAAGAAAATCTCTGCATGCTATGCTAGCAATATTTTCAGCACAAAAAGGTGGGAATGGGAGCTGTGTCCCCCCAAATTTTTGTTTGGAGGAGCCCCCGCTATGCTGCCTATGCTTTTAGTAACCTCCCTGACTTAATAGTCTGTTAATCTTACATAGAATTGTTACAAAATGGAAGGAGAGCCTTGAATAAAGAGGGTTATGTATTACCTCAATTTTCACATTTAAAATGATTTAGGTTCTATTTCTTGTGACCTTTACTCAAAAATCTTTTCTTGGCAAATCTAGTAATAATAAAAAACCCAAACCCAGCTTATTAAATACATTCCTAATCCTTCCAGCTTGACAAAAAGTTTTGGATTCTTAGAAGACAGAGTACAACAGCAGAGCAATGGTCCAAGACGCCAACAAATGAACATCATCATGAAGACAATATCATTCAGTTTTGCCAGTAATGTTTGACATCATCCAGTTTCTTGCATAAACCATCTTATCTGCAAAAACTGATTTGAGTAAATCAATTATTTGCTATCATTCTTTGAGAATAGACTCCTACCAAGATGTGGTTATTGGAGCGTTTTTCCTTAGAGTGTTGTAAGGTATAGGTATTTGAGAGTTCTTTTTATTTGTTTTGTTTACCATTTTTCATTTTGATCATAGGATGGCTCGTCGCTGGCTGCCAGTCAACAGGCCTACCATCCTGATGAATTCTGTAAGTCGGATACACTGAAAATTGGTATCCTTTGATAGGAAAACATTGCAGAAGTGGCAAAATTTTATAGTTGAATGTTTGTTGGTCTTTCTTTTAATGCTATCCAAATATTCAGTCTCCAACATCAGAACCATGTGTGAAGAAAATTACGGTGAAAGAAACAGTACTGTAGTTCCTGATGGATGAAACTCGCTGATTGCAAAGGCATCGTAGAAGTCGGACAATTTGGGTCAGTCTTTTCAGTCACCTGTTTGTCATTAATTACTTCCTTTTTGGCGGGTTGTTTAGGAGTGAACATTGGTCACGCGCTACCCTAATGCAATTTATGTATCTGCGTATTTTACTTGTACATGTAATCACATGATTTTAAGTGCATTTTGGATAAATAAGCATCCATGAGCAAATTTTTGCATGAGCCCGTAGGGCAAGTGCAATTTGTGGTCTTTGAAAAAGTTTACCAGTGCTTATTTATTCCAAATTGCGCGAGAAAAATCATGTGATTATGTATTAATAATATACATGAAAAAATACGACATAGCTTATCATAATTATGCATAAGAAAAGTGTGCGCATCATGTGCAAAAATAATTTATTTGAACCCTGCGGGTGACATTGTGCATTCGGTCAAAACAACTGCATACGATCATAACAATAAGACAAAATGAAATTTTTACATCTGTAAGGCGCAAAATATTTCAAAGTCCAGCCAAACAGTTCAAGGAATTGTTCAGTGAGTTTGGTAATTCTGAGTTTCTCTGATATTGTCTGGTTTGTTACTTTCTTTCCGCTGAATTAACCCCCTTCTGCACTGAATTAACTCTCTTCTCTGCTGAATTACCTGAAAACTGCATTTATCTTAACCAATCAGAACTGAGTAATTTTTTCATGTCTATTATTAATCAAGTAACAAATTTTGTTGTGAGGCTTTTTTCCCTAACATCTTTAAACCACAGACATGCAGTATTATCTGGCAATTCAAGCTCATCCTGTGTTATCTCCTCTGTGTGATCCTATCGACAGTACAGACACCACTCACATCACAGAGTGTCTCAGTAGGTCAGTAATCGATTCAAAATAGTATAATTATGACTGATACGGACAATGTCCTGTGGTCATTCTCAGGGATCTCTCTATTCCCTCCTCAAGGAGTGTGAGAGAATACCCTGGGAACTAGGTTTGCTAGATCCAGGACTGTTAAGATATCAGGAAATTGTGACTAACCACAGGCTTACACTTGTGTAGTTTTTTTCCTTGTTCTTTGCAATACCTGTGAATGTGAGTATTCAAAACATTATTTTGACAGCCACCAAAGACACAGAAATTCTCTTCGTCCATGCGGTTATCTGGCATAGCATTTCACTGTTCATTATGATGGTCTCTATAGCTACTTTGGTTTACACAAACTCTTTTTTTGGTTTTTGAATCGCAAGGCCAGAATAAAAGAATGAAATCAGAGCAACTACCACAAGAAGAAGTTAAACAAATAAAGAAAGAAAAGAGGGCTACAAAGACGATAGTCTGGTCATTTTATTAGCATTGCCTCTGACCTACGTGACAACAATAATGGCTGGGGTTGTTATCCTAACATTCAGCTGGAAAGAACCTGGTGCAGCAGCAGTGAATGTTCTTATGGTAGGCTGTGCTCTGTGTGTGGTTTTTTTAGCTTCCCTTGTCAACCCTGTTATTTACTGTTGGTGAAGTAGGAAGCTTTGAAATGTTTTCCTGGAAATGTTCCGTCTTAGGACACTAGGAGCTGGTGAACTGAAGGAGAGGTGTACTCAAGGGCCAGGTTGTTCAAAGGTGGGATAAGATAACCCACAGTTAGTGTGAAAATTGATTTCAAATCTGAAAGCTTTAAAAGAAAAATTTAATTCCATTTGTCTACAATCTGATGATTGAATGCTCTAAAAAGAATTGGGAAAATTATGCCAAAACAGCTTTTGAAAAGAGAAATATAGAAACCTGAATTAAAATTTAACCCTGTGTTAGGGCTAATCTAAATTTCTGTAGCAATTTTTGTTGGTATCTTTTGATTTCCCATTTCTTGTGACCATTAATTAAGAATTAGAACTCTTCGGCCAGGCAAAGCTCGTCGTGCCACTAACAGAAGCTTGACAGGGATTATTAGCGAAAAACATAATTTGATAAAAAAAGCAGAGAATCTTTAAGAGACCTGGGCCGGGTTATTCAAAGCTGGGTTAAGTCAACCCAGGGTTAGCGTGAAATTTGATTTCAGATCTGAAAGCTTTAGGAGAAAGTTCAGTTTAATTATTTTGTGTCTACAATTTGATGGTTGAATGCTCTAAAAAGGACAGGGGAAATTATCTCATAAAGGTTCTTGAATAGAGAAATAAGGAAACCTGAATCAAAATTTAACCCTGGATTAGTGCTAATCGGCCTTCAAACAACTGGACTCTGATGTATTGAACAGATTTAAACTTTCCCCATGTACAGAATCAAAATCTCCATGACATCTCTGGTTTCACATGGTGTAAAAAACAAAAGAAAGTATGTGAATTTAAGAGTTTTCAGGAACAGAAATAAATATCAACAACACATTTTCAAAATTAATTATTCTTTAATTTTCTATTGGTTTGACAAAGAAGTAAATAGAAAGTAAGTTTATTTGAATATCAAACAATAATCAAAAATTCCTTGTAATCATCCTTCCTTGCAGTTTTCAGGCAAAGATTCCATATTGTGTTTCAATTTACCTTTAAGTGTGAGCTCCTAGGTAAGATTCACTTTTGACTTTTAACTATCAGTACTACATCATGTAAGAAAATTACGTAAAAAATCATGGAGGTTACAAGCTACATACTTCAAGTACTGTTAAGAAATATTTTTTTTTCGTAAAAGCAAAGTACAGTCAGTGATTAGATTTATTGACTTCATATGAGAATTAGAAAATACTAAATTATTGTTAGAAGATGGCCTTTTGCTCATTTGTTGGCCTCTGGATGACAATTATACATTTTCAAGTGTCAATTTTTTTGAAAACACTACTACTGCTACTAATAATAATACAAGTGATCATCCTATGTACAAAAGTGTACATATTAGCAAACAAAATAATAAAAAGACATCTAGAAACAAGAAAAACTTTGTTAAGACATGTCTCCTGCACCATCTTTCATTTAGCAAAGAATTGATACTACAAAGTACTAGTATATATATAGACAAGCTATAAAGACAAAAATAGACATAAACAATGTGAAATTAATACGACCCATCTCTGTGTGATCTTATGTTTCATGATTATAATTGCATACATCTGCTTTTATTACAATTTCCTTCGAAAAACATTATACGAAAGGAGGTTTTAATCAATTTATGTTTGCCACTTCATTAATTTTGTTTATAAAAGACACTAGAAAATGAAACACAAACTGCTTCAGAAAATCCTATCAATAGCTAGAAATATTGTAACCACATTGTATCCAAGTTTATTTTCAGATTTGAAGCTTAGGTATATTTAAGCCATGACCAAGATGACACAAGCCATGTTGAAACATGTCTTTGAAAAGTTTTTTTTTTTTCTGTATTTCAAATGTGGTAGATTTCTCAATCTTTTGCAAAGTAATGTACAAACATAAATAATTCAATCCATAATCTTTTCTTCAAATGCATTAATTGCTATTAATGATATATTAATTTTGTTCCCCAGCCTATTCCAGAGCAAAATGCATCACAAAGCTATAGCTAGTCAGCCATTTCTAAGATTCTTAAAGCTTTGTTTTACATTGAGGTCAATGATGGAGATTTCAATGAGAAAATAGTTTTTTACGATCACATCCAAATGGAACTGAACTTCATATTTTAAGAAACCTTTAACATTAGCCTCTCTTTTTAAAAGGGCTATTACAGCATAGAAGTGGCGCACACGATCATGTTTGTTTGTTTTTCACAATGTTGGCATAAGTAAGCAAAAGCAAAAAAAAAAACAAAAAATTAAACCTACATCTCAAGAGATCCATCACGTCTTGTTAGCATCTTGACCCTTATTTCCCAGAAGTGATAAACATGTATCTTCTCCCTTAAATATTCACACATTATCCAGCAAACAGGTAATGAGAATACCTTAACTTATCAGGTAGAGGTTGTTATCTTGATTAAACTCCAAATTCCTGTAACAAATTAACAAGGAAATGTATCGCAGCTAGAGGGGAGAATTAACGATCAGATCTCCTAGGAGTTACAAGGTTAACTGCTGCATTCTTTTGCTTTCCTTTCTTTACTTACACTTTTCATGCTTAGTGGTACATCCATATCTATCTCAGCATGCCAACTAGATGCCAAAAAAATCTGGAGAGGAAGTTAATGATTCTCTTCTTCATCACCAAAAACAGAATTATAAAAAAATAATAGTATATTTAATCATTCAATTTTGTTGATAAATTGCTATTAATAATGAAAAATAACTTGCAGTTATTTGAATTTGAGATAGTGTTTATATATCTTAATCGTGTAAATTGGCATGTTACTACCATCATCAATGCCATCATCGTCATCATCACTAATTTCTGGCTCAAAAGACAGGCGAGAAACTTTGGGTGATGACGAAGGGGAACAAAATGGAGACACATCCAGCATTGGGTCTATGTTTCATCCAGGCGACAGAGCCCTTTTTATTCTGACACCGGCCCCCTTAATTCGTGCCCCTGCATCAAATATAGTGTCCTTGCCTTTGCCAATTAGGTGGTTCTGTGGAACACAAGCAAAAATATAAATTCAAATAGCTGAAATATTTACATGTTGGTATATATACAGCATAATAGAGGAATAAACATGGAAAGAATCCATAAATTTCTTGCAACAAGAATGAAAAAAAAGCAGTCCATTTAACCAACAAGAAATTAAAAAATATTTATGCTGGGCCACCTTTTGCCCAAAATTATTGACCAAAATTATTGACCAATTTTTAAAGAGGGAAGTCATCTCCCTTAGCAAACATGAATATCAAAAGATAGTTACTTTGATTTTGTTCACTAAGTAACTGATCACACATAATTTAAAAAGCAAATGTTAATCCTTATATCAACAAACAAAATTATGTGTTTGTTATTATTTTAATTCAGAAATACCTTTTAATAGAAGTAATGACTTGACGGTTGTTAACACAGGTCTTTTCATAGAAGCGACCAAGGAATGAAAAGTTTAAAGAGATTATGGTAATACCATTTGGATTTCAAAAATATTTTTTAAATTTAAAAAAAGTACTGGTAGGGAATTCATTTGCTAACAATTCAAATTCAGCAACTTTACTTAAATAAGGTTAATTTTAACATTTAAATTTAATGTTTAGGGTTTACCACAAAATTACAATGAAACTAAGATGAGGCTTTTTTTTTTCCAATCCTTCATGAATTTTCATTTATTGACTTCAGGTATAGATTACTGATGAGCAGTTATGTCAATTTAATTAAACTTATCTGCACAGTGGTCAAAATTCACTCTCCTTGCAACTTTAAAATTGTAGCTTCAAGCAGAATTAAAATTAGTTTTTTTCTAGTTTTAAAACTTCATCAAATGCCTAAGGATTCAATTTATGTCTGTGGATATTACTACAATAATTTACAAAGGTACCGTAGTTTAGAGTGGGTTTTAGTATAAATAGTTTAAATATTAATTTTAATTTTGTCAGAAAATAAAGCATAAAAACAATAAAAAGAGGTTTTATTGATCTCTTGGGTTAGGGTTAACAGATCAGATTACATGGAAAAGTCAACTGAAAAAAATATTAACCAAGATTAAATAAAAAGGTAGAAAGTGAAGTGACATTCACCATTGGATTAAATATATTCACAAGCTGAAACTACAAAATTCTACATATTTTTAAAATTCTTTTCATTTATAAACTTTCTAATGAATCTTTTTACAATTTATTACCATAATTTACTAATCTTTTAAAACTGACATTCCTGAGTTTTACCAACAAAGTATTTTGCTCTCAAATATTTAGTTATTATCACAATTAAAGAAGGCACAGACAAACACAAAAAAATAAGAGAATATTTGGTCTTGTTAGACTGAATTTTATGGGATCGGTCATCCGACCTTGGCAGTGTTTTCCTTTTTGCATTATAACGGGTAAACTTTACTGCTTGTTTTACCTCATATTAACCCCTGAAATTGCTCAGAATTCTTGAAATTCAGCAGGTAAAAGGATTGCTCTACCAGTTGAAGGTTTCTTTTAACAGTCATGCTGAAAATAAGGGACATAACTGCTAAAGAGCAATAGAAAGTTTAATCACTTTTAGAGGCACCGTTATCCTTCTCTTCCTCTTGAAAAATGTTTGTTTTAGAGAAAGACTTCACCAAGCTTACCAATCGACCATCCCCAGGGTGTCCAGTTCCTATTTTTTCCTATTTTTTCCTATTTTTTGGGCCCATTCCTATTTTCTCCAATTTTTTAACCAGAACCTCCTATTTTTCCTATTTTTTAGCCAGTAAAGCCAAAATTTGTAATAAAATTGAAAGTGGAATTATAGTTGAATGTCTTTTATAGTGAGATCATAAAGCACATAGTACGTTGACTCTGATGTTCTAATATTAGTTAAAGTAATAGCCACATTTGTTCTACGAAAGCCAGATCACTACAATTCTTTGAAACAGAAATAAAAACATATATTGGTGGCGAGAAAAAGAGAGATAAGCGACAGATATATGGCCTACTTGTCAACGGAATGGACCTCTGTCATTACACAAAACAGGTCAAGTCGAGAGCGGGTGAAAGATTCATTCACGAGGCTTATTCATTCATGTCAGTGTCATTGTATACATATCTATGTATATATGTATACCTTTATTTGCAACTTCCTTTGGATCATATTAATTCCGTCGGTTTGGGGTGAATTGTTAGAGGTACGTTAGCACAGCTTAGCAAAAATCTCATGATCATGCATTCTTTGTCATTGCGAAATAATTAAAAATAATTTTATCAAACTTAGAAGCTGTAGTGTGTGAATCTTATGGCTTGCTATTTACCTAGTCTCCTCTAGGGCATTATCTCAGAGAGCTCTCGGTAAAAAAGTGGAATAAAGCTTACATTTTACTAAGTTATTTAAACTTTTAGGGCAATGTTTGTGTCAGGACTGAACACGGCAAGCTTCTGTTCCGAATAATTAAATTCTAGTCTGGATCCGTTTAACTTGAAGAAGACCATCATTTTATTTATTTATCTATTCTTCAACTTTAAAATATTATGGAACATAAAGTTAAAACTCTTGACAGCCAAAGATAAGAGATGCAAAATTACTCGCTGAAATTATGTGGCCGGCTTACCGAGGCTGCCAAGTAACAAGTTGAAATCTTGAGCGTACTCCACCCGATCGCTCTTGCATTTATACTAAAAAATTAGCTCTAATTGATGTCCTTATTGATGTCCTTCATCGATGAAGACCAGAGAATAACGTCTTGGCAAACAAAAATCAAACATAACTTCATTGAAACCTCGGTCACCTCTTCTTTCCTGTCTTCCTTTTTTCCATCGGCTAGACTTGAATTGTTCAGCGGCAGACGTCTCTTGCGTTAACGAGTAGGCCATATATCTCTCGCTTGTTTCTTTTTTTCTTGCCACCAAGATTTGTTTATATTTCTGTTCACCGAATTGCGGTGAGCTGGCTTTTGTACTCGGTTTCAATGTGAAGTTTGGGCAAACATGTTTGCCGCTTTTCTCCAGCCATCGTCCACTTGTCGAGCTTCTGATGCTTCACAAACCTACAAAATCATCCTGTTTCCTTGAAGATATACGCGTCCTTTTTGATTGCGAACAGCAAATCACTACTAAACATTAAAAGCAGAAGACATCCCACGTAATTGTATTTAAAACGGAGTTCGTACAAAGCTATTTTAGGTGGAATCCGTGCTTAAACATCTGCAAGTTCTCTGAAAGTCTTTCTTTGCAATTTTTGTTTATCCTCCGCCTCGCTTTCATGACTAGGCACCAGTTTTTTCCCGCGTGTCCGCCATTTGTGAATACGGTGTATGAAAATGCCTGGCGGTAGAACAAAGTTTAGCAATGCATGGCTTTCTGCCTTCGATTCCAATGGTCAAAGATTGAGTTCTTGGTGTCGTAAAGGAGTGGATGACTACCATGCTTACTGTAGGTTTTGTGATAGTGAGTTTCTTTGTGACAACTCTGGAAAAGCGCAGATATTGCAACATGCGAGGAAAGCAAAGCATGTTCAGGCTGTTAAACCTGCAAGGGATGAGTCTCAAGGAAAGTTGTTTGTACTGCAGAGTCAACCAAGTGCAGGCATCTCAAACCGTTGTGATCTGCCAGAGCACAGGAGAAGTTCGTCTGGACAGCTGTCCATTATCAATTACAAAAATGCCAGCTTGCAAGCAGAGGTGATTTGGTTAGCAAAGTTGGCGTCATGTAACTTTAGCTTTCGCTCAGTTGACAATCTTGGCAACACATTTTAAGGCGATGTTTCCTGACAGCAACATTGCTTCAAGTTTTTCAATGGGTAGAAGCCGTGCATCCTATGTTATTGGGGAAGGCTTGGGCCCTCACTTCACACAGGTATTATATAAAGTGCAATTTGAATACGCAAATTATGAGTGCATATTTATGTGTGATTCTTGATATCAATGAAAGTTTATGTCAGTATTTCATCTTTTAATTTGGTGTATGAATAAAAAAAGGTAACTTACTATAAGTGTTTGTGTTTCTATCACCAGATAATTGTTGATGATGTAAAGAAGTCAGAACTGCCTTTTTGTTTACACTTTGACGAAACCTCCACCACGCAGGTCAAGAAACAGATGGATCTTACCTTTCGTTACTGGTCCCCGACTCATAATGAAGTCTGGATAAACTTCTATACCTCTTTATTTTTTGGTCATGCAGAGGGTGAAAAGGTGGCTAACCGTATCTTCCAAACAATGTTGAAAGATGACCTTCCAATAACGAAGCTGTGCACTTTGGTAAGAGATGGCCCTAATGTCAATAAAACCATTGTTAGAAAGTTGGAAGGAGCAATCAAAAATGACAACCCAGACTTTAGTGGTTTTATTGACTTAGGAAGTTGTGTTCTTCATAACGTCCATAATGCTTTTGGCAGGGGTTTAGAGGAATATGGGAAAGACATTGAACAGCTTTGTGTGGACATTCACTCCCTTTTCAAGTACAGTGCAGCTAGACGAGAAGACTATCACACTTTACAATCTGCAATGGGTGTGGAGATGCACAATTTCCAAAAGCATACCGAGGTGAGATGGCTTAGTCTGGGCCCTTCTGTGCGAAGAATTTTGGAGCAGTGGGATTGCATCTGCAGCTTTGTGAAGGATCTGGGAAAGGATCCCAAAACAGCTCCTAAGAGTGTTGCTTACAAGAGGGTATCGGCAATGTTAAATGACGAAGAAGGAAAGAAAACAAAGGCACAGTTGGAATTTGTGGGTAATGTTTCACCTGTTTTTGAAGATTTCCTCACCATTTTTCAGAACAGCTGCCCACAGGTTCACCTTTTATATGATAAAATGTCTGAGTTCTTGCGCAAGCTTATGGGTAGATTCCTAAAGAAAGATGCGTATGAGAAGAAGTTTGGTAGTGATCTAGTCAGTATTGACTGCAGTGCAAACAGTCAGCTGCTCGATGCTGATATTGCAATTGGAGAGGCGACCAAGAAGGCTTTAGCCCAAATCAAGCCAGATCGTAGAAAGTCTGTATATCTTGGCATCCGCACATTTTATAGCACATCCCTTACATATCTACAGTCTCATCTCCCTCTTCAGAACACTCTCTTAAAAGCATTAGGATGTCTCAATCCTGTCAAGAGAGAAAAGGCAAGTAGTGTGAAGGCAATTGCAATACTGGCTAAAAAATTGCAGCCTCAGTTGGATGTCAGCATTGTTCAAGATGAGTGGCGAGTTTATGCTGTCGATGAAGATGTTGAGCAGTTACACAAAGAGAAACGCGTTGACCATTTTTGGCAAGAAGTATTCAATCTCAAGTCTCTTAATGGGACCGAGCCTCGATATGTTGCTCTTCCAAAAGTAGTAAAATCAGGTCTTATTCTTGCGCAAACAAATGCTGAGTCAGAACGAAGTCTGTCAGTGAATGCCCGCATTGTGACGCAAGAAAGGACACTTCTTGGAGAGAGGACCATTGTTGGCCTTAGATCTGTGAAAGATGCTTTGAAGTTTTATGATCCTGAAAACCTGAGACCGGAAAAATTTGCCCTGACAGATGGTCTTCTAACTGCTGTGCGATCTGCGCACATGCATCATAGACAGCGGCTGGATGAAGAAGAAGCCGAGAAGAAGAGAAAGGAGGTGGATGAGAAATTGAAAGCTGAAGAGGAAGAACGAAGGAAAAGAGACCAGGAGAAGTTAAGAAAAGAGACAAGATCGTTGAGAGATAAAGGAGAGAGGCTAGACAAGAAGGAGCAGGAGGCAATGGATGAAATGCAAACGGCTAATGAGCTACTGTCAGAGGGCACATGTAAGTTGCAGGCTGCTCTATCTTCAGGTTCCAAGGTTGATTCACAAGGTGCAAAAGTTGCATGTCTCATGATTGAAACGGCCAAATCGAATCAGGCAAAGGCAAAGAGGAAGCTTGAAGCAGTAAGGGAGAAGCAAAAGGAGGTTAACATAAACAATCAGAAGTTGCTGGAGAAAGCTCTACCAGCGGATGTTTCTGCTGTACCATTAAAGAAAAGAAAGTCAAAGTAAATGTAAACTGTCATTTTACACCTCTACGCAGGTGCTCTGCCAGCTCAGTAAAGACTAAAATGTTCTTGTGTTAGCAATCATCTGCTGGATTAATGTTGAAGTTATAAACATAATGAAAAGCCAACTTTGTTTCTGAACAAAAGTGAAGGTGAAGCAGTTCAGTTGTTACTTTAAAATTAGGGAAATCAAAGTAAATAAAGTTATGTTGTACAGATTTTTTGATAGATTTATCTCAGTGAGGGATATCAGGAAGATTAAAAATTCAAACCAAAAAACTCGTTTTGTCCTATTTATGTTCACTGCTGTTGATCGACTAAAGTGGTGAATCGGGGATAGCAGCTGGCGTGTGGGGAGGCTACCTTTGTTGACGAAAGTACTATTGATTTTCCTATTTTTCTCCTATTTTTTAGTGCAAAGTTTCCTATTTTTCCTATTTTCTCAATCCTGAAATTCCTATTTTCCTATTTTTTTGGGCAACCATGCCGCTGGACACCCTGCATCCCTTCCAAACATGTCAATCAAGTCACGTGACTTCCTTCCCACTTTTGAAGCACCTCATGAGACTTGTCTGTAAGCTTTCCTTTGATTTCATCCATTTTTTGCCTGACCTGAACTTCTTTTTCCTACAGGTAAAGTACAAGATCTTATTAAGTAATTGTCTTCTCTGGGTACTATACATTTTTTTTGTCAATTACGAGGCTGCAAATAACGAACAAGCAGTCGTCGGTCACGTTGTCCGGTCAAACATGCTTTTGCTCGGACACTACCTTTTTTCGGCCGGACAAATTTTAATAGTCGAAATTCTCGCGATAGTGAACCAAGATTGCACAGTAATCACAACTAAATAAAAACTGAATCCAAGTCGGTCTTGCAAGAAAAATTACAAGTTAATAATTTTACTACTCTTTTGTTTTCAGTAAAACTCAGAGCCCTATTTTTAAAGTTACAGTTGTGAATTTTTGCTAGAGTTTAAGAGTGGTCAGATTCTCCAGGTTTTGAGCCGTTTGCTCGCTTTTTGCACTTTGCAACAAATGCTACCTGGAGTATTCTCGATGCAGCAAGATTATTCTTCGTGAGGGCGCTTTCCTATCATTCAGTCAGTCAAACAATCAATCACTTTATTTAAGACTAAATTATGGTATCTAGCCAAAGATAAAACCCTCTACTGACTGGGAACACTTAAATAAAGTAGATAAAATAACGGAAGACGTGATGATTTGCAGTCGCGACAGGACTTGATGACATCGTGGAAATTTGCGACTGCTGGGAATGTCTCGACCACTAATTTGTCTACTTTTATAATCTTTTTGTTTTCTTTCAGAAACATGACTGTTGTCCCTTGTGATTATCAAACAGTTAAAAATTAAAATTTTTTTGAACGAGTCGGTAGATGACCGGACAAGATGTCCGGCCACCCAAGGCTTTGTCTGGACAGTACCCAATTTTGACTGGACATTGTTCGTTCACCGGCCGTTATTTGCAGGCCTGCAATTATGAAAGAGAATTTAGTGTTTCGTCACAATACCTCCCTCTACCTGATACAGTTGGCTTTTATCACAACCCGTTTGTAAGACAATGTATAGATATTGCAGAGAGAAGTTACATGTTTATCTTTTAAGGTAAAGAGTTGAGAGTTTAAAGATGTGAGGCTTACCACAGTAGGGGAGAAATGGAATATTAAAAACTCTTTTATGGAATGCAGGCCAGTACTTTTCCTCTGGTCATCAAAAAAGCTGACCCTTTAACTTCCATAAGTGAGGAACATGTATCTTCTCCTTATTATTTCCATACATTATCCAGCAAACAGGTAATGAGAGTAATCAAAGTCAGCAGGTAGAAGTTGTTATCCTGATCTAACATCAAATTCTCACAACTAATTTATAAGGAAATGTGTAGCAGCTAGAGAGGAGAGTTAACAGTAAGATCTTGGCAGTCTAAGGGTTAATGAGTACTTTGTGCTACCTTGCAAAATGAATTACAATACTTTGTGCCAGGACAGGGAGGGAGAAGCCAAGGAAGGCTTTTCAGAAAGGGAGGCCTGGTTACAAAGTGAGAAAACTCTCAACTGAGGCTGACCACCCATTTTATAGCATACTGACACCACTTAAATTTTCAGGCTTAGCCTACAAAGAAATGGATGTTTCTTGTTGAAAAAAGTCACTCTCAGATCAATTTAAATTCTATTTTCAATTTCAAGAAAATATGAAATTATAGTGTGATCGTCAGGGTGAGTGTAGTCGTGAGAAGAACTGTTGTCAGTGGTGGTGACTGACGTTTCGACAACCTGTGTGGAAGTCATCATCAGAGTCAAGTGAATAGTGGTTGTCAGTAGAATGTTCTTAGTCCAGTTTGTGTAAAATGATTGGTCAGTTTTGCCGTGATGTTATTGGCTGCAAGACTCAAGTGGCGTAAGTCGGTCGTGATTGGTCTGTTTCTATCTGTAAGTAAAGTTAGGTCATTCTGTTAGGTTTGTTTGTAATGTTAATGTCGTAAATGAGTCATTTGTATAAAGCCAGTAGTAGTTCACACCTGTTTAGGGGAGTCTGTTCTAAGTTGGGAAACCAGCTTTCCAGAGTCAGTCGATGAAAGTAACTTAGTGCTGTAGGTTAGGCATTGCGCAGAGTCCCAGTCAATATTGTGGTTTGTAAGTCGATGATGTTCAGCAATGTGATTGTTAACATCACCTTTCCTCGTCGCCTGTCTGTGTTCAGTTAGTCTTGTTGCGAGGTTTCTGCTACTCTCTCTGATGTAGGAGGCTTGGCAATTGGAGCAATTGATCTTAAATCGCTCCCTGTCTGTTCCTTGGTTTGTCCTTGTCTTTAATGTTGGTTAGTAACTGCTGTAGAGTGCTCATGGATTTGTGGGCAACGCGGATATTGAAGGGTTATAAGATGTGCGAGATGTTCTCAGACATGCCTTTTATGCATGGTATGGTTGCTGTAGTCGTCGGAGTTGCGGTGTCGTTTGTTTTGGTAGTAGTAGTAGGTCGGTGAGTGTTTCATCAGATGAAGTCATCATCGTAGTTCTTTGAAGAAACACAGTAAAGGTATTTGTTCTCATCGGATAAGCTGCCTGTTGAGTCGCATACTAGTTGCGCGCGTCGTGTCAGATCTCTGATAGTTGTGGCTTTGTGTGATGTAGGATGACTTATCTAGTAATCTGTTGGTGTGTGTCAGTTTCCTGTAAACTGTTGTCTGTAGTGAGTTGTTGTCACAGCTTACCAGACAGTCTAGAAAAGGAAGTTTGCCATTTTCTTAGACTTCTCTGGTAAACTGTATGCCCCTGTTTTGTCCGTTAAGGTGTTGGTGGAATGCGTTGATTTCATTTTGTCGTATGGCAGTGAATATATCCTTAACGTAGCATAACCAAAGCAGTATCGTTTGTGGGCAAGTCAAAAGGGCATGTTCCTTAATGTTCTTCATTACAATCTCTGCTACAACAACAGAAACTGGAGACCTCATAGCTGTGCCGTGTAACTGTTTGTAGTGTTTACCGTTGTACTGAAAGTAAGTTGACATTAGGCAAAGGTTCAGTAACTTGAAGTACACAATGTCGTCTGTTGGTAGCAGTAGTGGGTCGGTGGATTGTCGGATTGTAAACAGCCATTTCACATCAAATGACACTAGTTTGAGTAGTCGTCAATTTTCCTTACAAATTGAAGAAAGTTTCAAGATGACAAGTGATGAGAAAAGAGAACAATATCAATTGAAGGATTATTAGTTGATCCAATACCAAATTCTCCAAACTTATATCATAAGAATTGTATGATGGACACCCTCGATAGGGCTAACCTCTGGTGTCTCCCTTTCTTTCAAATTACTTATTTTGTGA
This sequence comes from Stylophora pistillata, assembly GCF_964205215.1. Lineage (NCBI taxonomy): Eukaryota > Metazoa > Cnidaria > Anthozoa > Scleractinia > Pocilloporidae > Stylophora > Stylophora pistillata. Next base: position 1,703,035 of record NC_142525.1, read on the forward strand.
TTTGATTGGATAAAGTATTATTACTATTATTATTATTAATAAGAGATAGTTTACTGAATTTTTCTTTTTTTTTTTTTTTTTTAGAGAACTGCTTTTTGTGAAATATTTTTAAGGAAAAATTTATTATTAAGGACGTCGATCATATATCGTCAATTTATTTGCTGTTCTACTGAACGAAGCTGAAGCAAAATACTGAAGACATAAGATGAATTCTGCTACTCTGAAGGACAGTTGTAAGTACCGAAGAGATTCAAGACTTTTCTCTCAGCTAGAGACTTTTTAAACTTGTTTTAATATTTATACCTTAATTTGTCTTAATTTTGTTTGTTATCCTGTATTTTTGCTGATTTTGTGAAATAAAATTTACATAAATTATTAGTAAAGAGAATTATTTATGAGATCTTGAGAGTGAAAGGGTAAAAAAAGAAAGAATGGTTTGCCTAAGTCTAAGAGCCTAACATATTTCCTTGTAAGTAAATTACCAGAAATTGATGTTAGCTAAGAATAACAACCCACACCTGATTAGTTTGAATATTCTCATTACCTGTTTGCTGCATGATGTATGGATATTATAAGGAGAAGTTACATATTAATCACTTCTGGGTGTTTAAGGGTTAGTTATCTAACTCTCTCTTGTTCTGACTTCCTTGTTTTCTCTCTTGTGAACATACAGCGTAACAGGTTTTTACATCCAAAATGAACTAATTTAAAGTGCTACTGAAACGTAATTTTCATATCCGAGATTTTTGCAACATAATAGAGTTTGAACGTTATTTGCAAACGCTGTGTACTTTTTTGGGGCCAACGCAAAGCGGAAAGTACATTTTTAACCATTCGAAGTTGACCCGCTGAGATCAAAATTGGCGGCCATCTTGGCGCGGCCAAAACAGCTCTGTGACGTCACTGGTTGTGTACTTCTGTGAAAGAAAGGTAAAAGCATGGAGTGTGGCTTGCATGTTGAGAGGCCGAAAAAGAGGATTTCGGGCAAAATGCCATCCTCGTCTTATTCATTGGCGGCCACATCGGCATCTTGGCTATCTGCGAGAGGTTCGCCTGGATAGGGAGCAAAATTCCCGACTGATATCGAGAACGAATCTCTACCAGTCTATTTAGTTAATCGGCAACTGACGAGATCCACAAGATTAGGATCGAAACCGCAGTCTTGCCTGACCATCTACAGAAAATGTCGAAAGACAATTTTACGGCAGATGGGCTACTAAACGCCCCGGGCCAAAGCAATGCCATTCAGAGAATGAAGAAAACATGGAAGCCTCGTACGACACCGCCACTAAAGATGATCTACTCGGCAAGTCTTAGGATAACGAACAAATCCCTCTGTACCGAATGCCTAGCAGAACATGCCCAGAATCCCTACAATATAGGGCGAGGGCCAAAATAAGAGCAGACGAGGATTTCAAAAATGAGATAAAGCAAATCCTTAACAACGCGGAGCAAGAAACAGTAAAGGCGATCATGTGCTTCTATGAACGTGAAATCGGTCGTTTTAATACCGAAATAAAGAAAAGAAAACGAGCCAAAATGGCAGAAACACTGAACACTAAGAACTGTAGTACGATCGAATCAGCGCGCGTGGCGCAAGCTGAAAGCAATCAAGACAACTTAACGATCGAGACAGTCAAAAAAATAGCTGTACATCTACAAAGGCGAACGATTCGAAAAAGACGCAATCCCTGATGTACGTACTCAGTGCCACACATAAAGCAAATTGTCATGAAAAACTGGCATTTAATAGAAACACAACCATTACTGAGTGAACTATACAAAAATCCGCCGCCCGTATCTTACAAAAGAGGGCAGCCGCTCAAAGACATACTCGTGAGGGCTAAACTTTGAATAGGCTACTCTAAACACACGCTTGGGAGTCGTGTAGGCTTGTCAACCCCATTTTACGCCACCATCTTCCTCTTCGCCACTGGAGACAACTTTGCTTCGTTCAGAAGATTCACTTGACAAAACTTCAATATCTGCCATCTCCTTCGCCCACGAATACAAACAAACAGTGAGTGAAATAAACCACGCTATCGGAGTGAACACAACCAGTGACGTCATCAATCCATTTCGCTCGGTACCAGGGCCCGGACATGGTTTTGTTTCGCTTCTTTTTGGCCAAAGCAAATTATCTCATGATGATCAGCATATTCAAAACTGCAGGTTAGAGCAAATATTTCAGATACGAAAATTTCGTTTCAGTAGCACTTTAAAACATAGTTAACTATGTTTTAAATCCTAAGTAAAGCTTTTGACTCTTGATTTTGACCGCTTCTCCTAGCTAAATTAAAGGCATATGGTTTTACGCATGATACGCTGGAAACTATGACCACTTACCTTACTGGACGGAGACAGAGAGTCAAACTTGATGGTGTATATTCTTCGTGGAGAACCGTTAAAACTGGTGTACCACAGGGGTCCCTGTTGGGTCCACTCTTATTTAATTTGTATGTTAATGATCTTAATTATTTTATTACTAATACGTCCTTGAGACTATACGCTGACGACACTACTCATTACGCCTCTGATGTCTCACCAACAGTATTGCAGTATATAATTAACTCTGATGTGAGCGTTCTATCGAGATGGTTCTCAATGAATTTTTGACAGATTAATGCCGCCAAAACGCAAGCTATCGCTACTGGCCCGTCTTCATACCAGTATGATTTCCATCGTAATTATTCCAATGTCCATACAAAGGACACACTCAAAATCCTTGGGGTGGTCCTAGATAGCAAATTAACATTTAAAGCGCACGTAAAGTAACAGCTGAATAAGGGATGCGCAAAGGCTTCGGCTTTGCGGAGAATACGTAAGTTTATTTCAAAGGACGTGTTAGTTCGTTTATATAAGGCCTATGTTCTCCCTCATCTTGAGTACTGCAGTCCCCTTTTACTGGGAGTAGGTAACGCGGAGACTACTAAAATAGAGACAACTAATTACTTTATATTAAGAATTATATTAGGCTTCTCGAAGTCTGTGTCATACGACTTCCTCCTCAAGTTGGCCAACATTAAGTCTTTGGAGAATCGTAGGCAATTCCAATCGTTAGTTATGTTATATAAGTGCTTGTATGATAAGGGGCTCCTTATATAAGTGATTTTTTTCATTTTAGAAATGTACCGTATAGTTTACGCGGGCTCAGTACAAGGCTAGATTTACCTCCTTTTAATCTTGAGTTTTTACATCGGTCTTTTTCATTTTTAGCTAGTAAACTTTGGAATGCGCTACCCCCTAGACTCAGAGAATCTCAAGATATTGTTACATTCAAGCGTTCTCTTAAAGCCCACATGGCTTAGTGGTAGTAATTGTAAATATCGTTATTGTTAATATTGAGATAGAATAAATATATGAAAATCATATATTGAACTGCGGTATTTGATACGTATGATGCACGATCCTCGCAGTAGATAGCGCTATTTAAGCAATAGCGAAATTCAGACCTGAAAAAAATCAGGCCTGTTAGATTGGTTAGAGCGCTGCACTAGTATCGCAGAGGTCAGTGGTTCGAGTCCCGTACAGGCCTGATTTTTTTCAGGTCTGAATTTCGCTATTGCTTAAATAGCGCTATCTACTGCGAGGATCGTGCATCATACGTATTGTTAATATTGTAACTTTTAATTGATAGCTCTTGTCCATGATCTTCGATCCTGTTTTTAGTTATTTAATAGATCTACTTATTATTTGTATTCTTACAGAAATTATGTTTTATTTCTAATTGTACATACACGTACACGTTTTAACGAGAACTTTTGTACTCCTAGGTGTCACGTGTTTAAATAAAGGATTGATTGATTGATTGATTGGAAAGTAGATACTTCACCCGATGTAAATTTTTGCAGATTCAATCCAGACTTTTCCACACAAGTAGACAGTACCTAAGAGAATGGCTAAATTGTGAGTAACTGAAAACAGCTTGGAGTACACTAGATGAAATTGAACCCTCTGCTTTCTGTTTACCTGGCAGTTTATACAGCTGTTTCGACAAAGGTTGTCCAGAGAAAGCGTGAAAGCGTACGCGACAATACCGAAAGGTAGTCTGGGAAACATCCAATAAATCTCACTAAAAGCTCAGAACAATGCCTCGACCGTACAGCGAAGACTTGAGATGGCGGGCAATATGGATGAAAGAGTGTTTAGGATACCGGCAGCGTTGACGAGGTAGCGGCTGCTTTGTACATGTCGCCGAAAACCATTCTTCGCTACGTATCAAAATGCTTAAATTCTGGTGAAGTCAAAGCAGAGACTTTGGGACGACCGTGAAATAGTTTTCTTCTGCATCCGCACATGGAGTTTGTAATAATGGAAGCGGTACTTGACCACCCGGAAAAAACCCTCTCAGAAATTGCATAGAATATCTACGAACAGATAGGGTTAGAACGTGCTCTTTCGGGCATATTGCTGTATTTGAAACGGAACCGTTTTAGCCGAAAAAGGGTTTGTCAAATATTTCTTGTCAGTGTTGCTTTTGATTTTTCCTTGCTTATGTAAATTTAAGAAAAAAACGTTTGATTATTATTAATATTGTCATAATCACGCATTTTAAAGCTGAAAACAATTGCCCTTCAAAGATCTGAAGCAGACAGAGTACTTTTTAGGTCTGATGTTTGTCTCCTGGATCCCAACATGATGATGTTCTTGGATGAAGGCGGATTTGTATGTGTCTGTTTGTTGTCTAACACAACATTTCGTTCTCTGTTTTGCTATTATTTAGCCCTGATCGTTTAGTGGTCTCACTTTGTTTTTGTTTTTTTTTTTTATTTTAATTTTATCAGGACAAAAGACTTAAACGTACAAATGGTTATAGCCCGATGGGTAAAAGAGCTGAGGTGAAACGTATGGCGCAGAACTGGGGACCGCGCATGACCGCCACTCCTATTATTTGTACAGAAGGTATGATTGGTGTTGACCTTTATCAGAGGAATGTCAATAGAGCAACATTTGAAGGCTTTGTGGATGAAAAGCTATGCCCCAACTTGCTTCCATTTGATGGAATCAACCCGCGATCAGTGGTCATAATGGGTACATGAGAATCTTTGGCAACATTAAGATTTTGCAGTAAATGGTTTGAACCCGGGGGTAACATGTGAAGGTGTAGTCTGATCGTCCGGGTGAGTGTAGTCCTCAGAAGGACTGTTGTCGGTGGCAGTGACTGACGTTTCGACAACCTGTGCGGAAGTCATCATCAGAGTCAAGTGAGTGATTGTTGTCAGTAGAATGTTCTTATTCCAGTTCGTGTGAAATGATCGGTTGGTTTTGCCGTGATGTTATTGGCTGTGAGACTCAAGTGACGTAAGTCGTTCGTGATTGGTCTGTTTCGGTCTGTCGGTAAAGCTAGGTTGTTCTTTTTCGGTCGTTTGTGATGTTTATGTCGTGAATGAGTCGTTTGTATGGGGCGGGTAGTTGTTGACATCTGTTTAGGGGAGTCTGTTCTAAGTTAGTAAACCAGCTTTCCAGAGTCAGTCGTTGAAAATAGTCAGTGCTGTAGGTTAGGCATTGCGCAGAGTCCCAGTCAATGTTGTGGTTGGTAAGTCGATGGTGTTCAGCAATGTGATTGCTGACATCACCTTTCCTCGTCGCCCGTCTGTGTTCAGTCAGTCTTGTTGTGAGGTTTCTGCCAGTCTCACCGATGTAGGAGGCTTGGCAGTCGGAACAATTGATCTTATAAATCGTTCCCTGTCCGTTCCTCGGTTCGTCTTTGTCTTTAACGTTGGTTAGTAACTGACGTAGTGTGGTGATGGGTTTGTGGGCGACGCGGATATTGAAGGGTAGTAAGATGCGCGAGATGTTTTCAGACATGCCTTTTATGTACGGTATGGTTGCTGTAGTCGTAGGGGTTGCGGTGTCGTTTGTTTCGGTAGTGGTAGTGGGTCGGTGAGTGTTTCGTCGGATGAAGTCGTTGTTGTAGTTGTTCTTCGTAAAAACACGGTGAAGGTATTTGTTCTCGTCGGATAAGCTGTCTGTCGAGTCACATACTAGTTGTGCGCGTCGTGTTAGAGTTCTGATAGTTGTGGCTTTGTGTGATGTAGGGTTGTAGGATGACTCGTCTAGTAATCTGTCGGTGTGTGTCAGTTTCCTGTAAACTGTCGTTAGTAGTAGGATATTTACGGTTTCTGGCGCATTTTTTAATCAGAAATTTCGCCCAAAATTTGACTGAGATTTTTTCTGTTTACTAAAATTTGCATAAATTATCGCCCAAATTTTTACCCAAACTTTCGCCCAAATTTTGACTGAGATTTTTTCTGATTAAAAAAGATCGCCCAAATTATCACCCAAATTTCGCCCAAATTTTGACTGAGATTTTTTTTAATCAGAAAAAATCTCAGTCAAAATTTGAGTAAAATTTTTGGTATACTTTTCTTTAATAAAAAAAAATTGATTTAAAAAAATTATTAAACAAAAAAAAAATATTGACAAAGATGAAATATGTCAGAACTGAATTCACAAACAGTGCTTCAATTGAAAGCACTCGCAAAAAGCCTCGGATTGAGAGGTTATTCACGCTTGAGAAAAGCCGAACTTATTGCGCATATTAAAGAGTCAACAAAGGATGATTACGAAGGTGTTGTTGTTGATGAAGAGGAAGAAGTTGTGGTTGTTGAGGAGGAAGTTGTGGAGAAAGATCTCATTGAGTTCATCGAGCTGTCGAGATCAAGAGGAATTGATAATTTCATTGAGGAGGAAGTTGCGGAGATAGCAGGAGGGGCACTGCTTGATGATCCGATTCCTAAACATGAGATTCCAAAGGGACAGAAAATCATGAAAACGTCAAAGGCAGCAAAGATAAAAAAGATAAAAAAGATAAAAAAGATTGATAAGGTTGTTAAATGGGGGAAAAAAAAGGTAGAGGATTGGGGAAAATGGTTGAAGGAGATAGACGTACCACGTGTTGTGGTTGATGACGAGTTAAAAGATTTCAAAGCACATATCGCTAAACTCTACAAAAGAGACGAGCATCATTTCAATCTTGTCGAGAGAAAGTCATTAAAGAAACATATTGGAAAAATGTATACGATTGATGGGGAAGAGGGTTATGAACCGATAGACTTTTTTCAAGCTGTAAAACCGACCGTTATCAACTTTCTGTTAACACAGAAAAATATCAAGATAGAGTTCGTTTTGAGGTGTAATATGGCAAAGACAAAAATTGATACGGGTGAGACTGAGATACAGCTTACATATTTTCATTCTTACCAAGAGATTATCTTTCAAGAAACCGACCGAGAAGAGATTTATAACAGGAGTATCGTTAAAATGATGGAGAACATGGCAAAGTGGACAAGAAATGGAAGTGGTTGGACTTTAGATTCGATTGCAGGGATGGATTTACACACGATAGAATATAAACCTTTAAAAGGTTCAAGCTATATCAAGCTAGATCCATGCCTTGCAAAAAAGAGGGCCATTGTCAACATGAAAAATGAGGACAATGAGTGTTTTAAATGGTGCGTCACGAGAGCGTTGAATCCCGTGAAAAAAGATCAAGAGCGCATCACAAAGATTTTAAAAGAGCAGGCAAAGAAATTAAAATGGGATGGGATCAAGTTTCCGATGGAGGTGAAAGATATTCACCGCTTTGAAACGTTGAATCCGGGTATCGCTGTCAACGTTTTCAGTTATGAAGGAGGGCTCTATGCCATGAGAGTGAGCAAGATCGAGAAGATCAATTCTTGGTTTTCACGTGACGTCACAGCATATGCAAATTAGGCGTCCGCCATATTGGTGTCGCAAAAGCTTATTAGCATATGTCAAAATGCAGTGTTTTGGTGCATGATTCTTTAAAAGTATGTCGCGTGATTTGGACAAAATTTCTGAAAACATCAAAAAGGAAGAAAAAAAGGAAGATATTTGCAATATACCTTTAAGCGACTATGTTAAAAGACTAGAGCCACATGTTAAACAAAGGTATTTAGAAAAAATATCACTCGTGGGGATCGATCCCGCTACATTGATCTACGCAAAGTTAGATCCACAATGTTTACCACCCATAGAAGCTACAGATCTCCTGTGCTATTTGGTTATCGATACGAGTTATTACACAAAGAAACAGTTCAAAGCTTTCAAAAGCTTGGAGGCCTACAATCAGATGGTGTCGGGTTTTATTTCCAGTGTTGAAGGCAAAGTCATAGGTGAAAAATTCGTGGTGATCGGAAAGGTGAGACATTCTCAACGAATGAATGAGCGACCATTTGCAGTTTGGATTACTAATAAGGAGGGAACCGTGTTATCAGCCCACTGCCTTGGTTGTAAAGCTGGACTAGCTGAGACTTGCTCACATATTGCAAGTATTTTATTTCATATCGAAGCTTCAACGAGAATTAATGAAACGCTGGCATGTACGCAAGTAAAGTGCACGTGGTTGTTACCGACATATGTGAGTGAGGTTCCTTATGCTAGGGTCAAAGATATCAACTTCAAGTCGGCGAAAAAGTTGAAAGATAACTTAGATGCCTGTATTGAGGGACTATCAGAAAACTCTCCACCTTCCTTATCAGCACCTTGCACTACAAAGAAAGCTAAGGTCTCGACAGAACGGGTTACATCTGGAGGAACTGAGCTTAAACATTTCCTTGCCAAAATAAATGAGTGCAAGTTCAAACCTGTTGCCTTAAGCTTGATTGAACCCTATTCTGAACAGTTTATCATGAAAAGTAGAAGTATCCCAACCATTTCTGACCTTTTTGATCCATGTAATTTTGACTTGTCATATCCAGAACTCCTAGAAAAGTGTGAAAATATTGATCTGACTATTTCAGAATCACAGGTAGAATTAATTGAGCAAGACACCAGGGAACAGGCTAAAGGAAATGCATTTTTCAGGCACAGAGCTGGGCGCATTGGTGCATCTCTGAGTTGGGCAGTAGCTCATACTAACCCTGCTATGCCATCACAATCCTTAATTAAGTCCATCTCATATCCTGATCTGTTCAAAGTTACTACTAAAGCAATCAGTCATGGCCGTAAGAATGAGAGTGCTGCAGTGAATGCTTATACCAAGACTATGCTAGAGACTCACAGAGATCTGAAAGTTGAACAATGTGGTATGATAGTGGATAAACAGCACCCCTGGATAAATGCTACTCCAGATTTTTTGGTATCATGTTCATGCTGTGGGAATGGTTGTGGAGAAGTCAAATGCCCTTACAACATTGAAAACTGTGACCTTGAAAGTTATGTGGAAAAGAAGAATTCATGTCTTGAAAACGTCAATGGAAAGGTACAGCTCAAGAGAAATCACCAGTACTTTTTTCAAGTACAGCAACAGTTGTTTATCACAGACTCTCAGTATTGTGACTTTGTTGTGTGCTCTTTTGACAATAACAATCAAACAAGGTTTTTATTGGAGAGAATTTACAAGGACATTTCACACTGGGAATCAGTTCTTCCAAAACTCACCAAAGTGTGGAGATCTTGTATCCTACCTGAAATCTTAGGAAGATGGTACACCAGGAAGCATGAAATTGCTGCACCTGTACCAGCAGGTGATATAAAGCCTGTTTGCTACTGCAGAAAACCCAAACCAGAAGAAAGCACAGTGCCTTGTCAAAACCCCAAGTGCCCATTCATTGAGTTTCACCTCTCATGTTTAGGGATATCTGATCCCTTACCCAAAGTATGGTACTGTCCAAGCTGCCAGTTACTTCCAGAATGTAAGAAAGCCAAGAGAGTTACTAAGATCAAGCCTGATTATCAAAAGAACCCTGATTTCGATGAAGCAATGAAATTACAGTCCATTTGTGTTTGCAAAGCTAAACCTGTTGTAGGGGAAAAGCTGCTGAAATGTCATAGTCAATGTCAGAGTGGGAAATTTTTCCATCTGAAATGTCTAAACTACAAGAGGATGCCCAATAACAGCAAGCTATATTGGGTCTGCAAAAATTGCAAAGTGAAGAAAAAACCTGCAGACAAGTCTTCATTAACTATTCCTACCACATGTTCTTCTTATACCACCACTACTACATGTACTGTCAATAATCCATCAGCTTCAGTTGTGTCTGGAACTGAATATGAAAGTGACAAGGACATAGAAATACCCTGTGTGACTGAAAGCAGAACAGCTTCTGAATCTTTTGAAGATCTACATGAAAATGAGTCAAATAAATACTGTACTGGAGATGAATATGAAAGTGATGAGGACTTAGAAATAATCTGTGTGACTAAAGGTGTAGCTAACAGAATTGCATCTTTTGGAGATCTAGATGAGCATGACTATGACATAATCTCATCTCCTGATGGCTGGTTGGATTGCAAAATAATACAGGCAGCACAAATATGCATCAAGAAAGTAAATCCTCTCATTGAGGGTTTTCAAAGACCAACTCTTGGAAGAGTAAGGAACTTTGACATTATGACCAGTGACTTTGTTCAAATCTTACATACGGGTAATTCACATTGGGTGTGCATTAGTTCTATTGGTTGCACATCAGGATGTGTTAATTTGTACGACAGTCTGTACAATGACATTATTGATGATGAAGTTGAGCAGCAAGTTAAAGATCTGCTACCAGATAACTTTGTTGGCATTGAAGTTGTACCAGTGCAGCAACAAATGAATGGCAGTGACTGTGGCGTTTTTGCTGTAGCATTTGCAACATGCCTTGTGTTTGAACTCAACCCTTCAGATTTTATGTTTGACATCCCAAGAATGAGACCACATTTACTTCAATGTTTGAGAGCTGGTGAAATCAAAGTTTTTCCACATTTTTGAATACATTTAACACTAAAAATGTTGTTTTGTTGTTTCATGCTAATCTCAAGAGTAGCAGTCATTAAAAAAAAAAATCCAAGAAGAATAATGAACTCAAGCTATTTTAAGCAGCTGTGCTCAATAAACAGTCCTTACTGCCCCCTGAAAACATAATTTATTATTTTAATTCATATAATTTTTGTAAATATATATACACAGCACAAATAAAATGTTGTCATTGTTGTCGATCCTTCTTGTAATGGAAGTATATTTTCTTAAATTATTAATGTTACACAGTGCTCATTCCCAGTCACTTGCTCTCTTTTCATGGGGTTATAATATTTCTTAAATTATACACAGATTCTCCACCCCATCATATCATTTCATTAGCTACAATATATGACTATAATAGTACTGTATGAAGTATGGAGCTAATCAAATGGTACAATGGGTGGACACAGGTTTACAAGAGCTGAACATACTTTAATAATTCTGTCAATAATTGGTACTTCATCCTGTCCATTGTCATTGTTCAAGAAATCAGTGGGAAGTGTGCTTTGAAGAATAGTATACTTGCGACGCAGCAAACCAATCACCCTCTCACCATGTATCCGTACACTTGCTAGAGCTCTTGTTTTTTCCACATCAATAGGATCCAGCTGTTCCCTCCCTTTCGTGTAGGCTGGTATCACAAGTCTTGCCTGTTTGAGAGCAACACTTTCTGTGATTGTGAAACCCCGGTCTGCCATAACCATGTCACCTGGCAAAAGTTTTTCAAGAATGCCACAGTTTTCTGTCAAGAACTTATCAGAGGTACGTCCTCCCCATGCCTCTGACACAAAGGAAATAGCTCCTTGGGGAGAAATACCAATCAGTACTTTGATAGTATTGTGATGCTTGTAGGATGAAAATGTCTGAGCTCGAGCTAACAAGTTTGTAGGCTTATCAATAAAAATCTCAAAACAGTCAATAACAACAGTGACTTTGGTTCCAAAGGCTTGTTGGAAACAAAGAGGCATTGTCTTCCATAGCTGGTGTCTTTCAGGCCAGTAAATTAGTGGGGACAAATGCTGATCCATCACTGGTAACCATGATGAAAATATTCTTGATATTGTTGTCACAGATACTTGAAAACGATAGGCTAAGTCTTGATAAGGCATATTCAGTCTCAGTTTCATCAACACGATAATCATTTCCTGGAAAAGGCTAAGTTTTTGGGTTCTTCGTTTGATGTGGGGTGACACAAAGTCAAGGACGGTCATTAAGATATCCATTGAAGGCAGTCCAGAATAAAAGCGAACTTTTTCATCAGAATCAAAAAAATCTCGATCAATTGGCTTATAGGATTCTTTGAAAAGGTATTCAAACTCTTCGGTTTGAGTCATAACTTCAGATACATCAACTTGGGTTTGAGTTGAACTGTCAACGAGAGTTGAGCAAGTGTGGTCTTGAAATGCGCAATCGTGATCAAAAATATCCTCAGAAGAATCAATTTCCTTGGATGATCCTTCTTTAGGATCACTGAAATCCACATCACGGACGGGAAGGCCACTGACATCGATTTTCTTTCGTTTCTCAGCTGCCTCGCGTTCTTGACGCTCGAGTGATCTTTTGCGGCGTTCCTTCGCTCGTTTAGCTCTTGCCTCTTTAATGTCGTGGTTTTCCTGTTGATATTTTGTCTTCCCGAGATTCAAAGTAGGAACCCAGTCGACGTTGTACTTATCCCAGGGTTTTGCAGATTGTCCTGACACGAAATGTCGTCCACAGACTCTTTCATTACTGAGGACATCCTTCGAAGTGATGTCGTCGCGGCTTATGGCGGCGATCCATCTTTCTCTTCGTTCTCTGCTTAGCTCTTCTGCTTTTTCTCCTTGGTTAGTGACTACAACTGGAATCCTATAAAACCCTATACCTTTCGTCTTTCCACTATTATGAAAACAATCAACCATAATACAATGAACCATGATGAAGAATATTTCTAAAGCTTTGATAACACGCGAAATGTTTGAATAATACGACACCAATATGGCGGCGTAGCAACCGTTGTCAAGGTATAGGTCACGTGGGTGAAAACCAAGAATACTCGCATCCGTCTTCTCATCGCTGAAGGTGAGAAAAAGCATTACTGTCTCATCAAATCATTGAGTCGGCTCGTATCGAGTCAATTGTCAAAGGCGAAGAACAAGAAGTTTATCTGTGATAGATGTCTAAATTATTTCGGCTCACAGAAACTTCTCGACACACACGACGAGTTGTGTCGAGATCATGAGGCTGTGAGAGAGAAGATGCCGGATGAGGGAACTTTTCTCTCTTTCAAAAACCATCAAAGAAAAATAGACGTACCGTTTGTGATTTATGCCGATTTTGAATCGATCATTAAACCTTTGAACTCTGCTCAACCGTTTCCTGAAAAGTCTTACACCGATAAGAAGCAATTGCATATTCCAGTGAGTTTTTGCTACTACATCAAATGCTCGTTTGACGACCAATATTCGAAACTGGTCGAATACATAGCAAAGTCTGAAGACGAGGATGTTGCACAGATATTTGTCAACATGCTTGAAGAAGAGGTTAAAGCGATATACAAAAATCATCCTCCAAAAAATATGATCTTTACAAAGAATGATGCTGAAATCTTTGAAAAAGCAACGTGTTGTTGGATCTGTGAAGAAGAATTCGAGAAGGGTGATACAATTGTTCGTGATCATTGTCATTATACAGGTAAATTTCGAGGAGCAGCACATAACAGTTGCAACCTATCAGCCCGACAACCAAAATTCATTCCCGTTGTCTTTCACAACTTGGCAAACTACGATGCTCATCTATTCATCCGAAATCTTGGTGTTTCAGAAGGGGAAATTAATTGTATTCCTAACAATGAAGAAAAATACATCAGTTTTACCAAAAAGATTGAAGTTGGCAAGTTTTTTGATCAAACAAAAGGTCATTGGGTTGATATTAATAGAGAGTTGAGATTCATCGACAGCTTCAAATTCATGGCTTCCAGTCTCGACAAGCTTGTCAAAAATCTCGTCAAAAAAGATAACACCTTGGAAAACACAGGAAAATACCATACCGGTGAGAAGCTTGAACTGTTGAAGAGAAAAGGTGAATTTCCTTATGAATGGTTTGATTCTATCGACAAGCTAATGGAGACTGGTGTTCCACCGATTGAAGCTTTCTTCTCTGTGTTAAAGGGTGAGGGAATCTCTGAAGAGGACTATGCTGTGGGTACCGATGATCCATATGAATGCCGCAGGCCAAAAGTTGTATGCAGATTACTTCCTCAAATCTCACACATGGACTTATCAGAGAGAGCAAATAAGTGTTTCAGGTCCACTTAGACAAAAAAATGGAAAATTCAACATCACAAGTGCTGTTGATAGACCGAGACACGTTTTTGTTTGGGTTCTGAATGCATCCAAGTTTGACGATCAGGAACAAAACATGTTTGTGTTCAACACTTACAACATTGCAAACGCAAGGTACTTTACAAAAGCACAACTTCGCGTTGAGAATAATACAAGATATCCTGATCAGGAACTTGATCCAAGAAGTGAGCTGGCAAGAGCATGGAAATACTTTGCGAGTTATTCAAAACTTGCAAGTAACAGCTTGTTCGGCCCAGCAATCACCATGAAACAGTTTCAAGATCTCTATGGAATACTGTACTTTGATTTGACAAAGCAGCCTCCAGAGATCATGAAAGCTGCAACACGGTTGGATTTTGAGTATAGTCTCAACAACACAACCAACGCAGATTATCACATCTATGCAATGATTCTCAATGATGAGGAAATTAGTGTAGATGTCATGAGTGGAAAAGCACTCATCCGAAAGTAATTCGAGAGGCGTGCCGCCCCTCGAGCTCCCCTGCGATTTGAGAAAAATTTGCAAATGCAAGGTTTGCTTTTTTAAAAATTTTTATTATGTTGTGAACATAATAAAATGAATTACTACTCATATGGAGTATCACTGAGTGATAATCAAAGAAAGAAGCTTGCTAAAGCTTACAATGAAAAATCGGCTATAACGCTTCGCCTCTCACACAATGAATTGTCCGGCCCTGATGAGATGATGCTGACAAAGACTCAGATAAATCGAATTCAGAAAGCCGCGAGTCAGGGAAAGGGAATTGATTTGAAAATCAGCAAAACGCAAATGACAAAAGTTGTTCAAAAAGGCGGTAGTCTATTTTCTTCACTTCTTGCTCTTGGTACAAAGCTTCTCCCAAAAGCGATGAATCTTGCCACAAAGGCTCTTCCAGGATTGGCAACGGGAGCACTATCAAGTCTGGGCAATTTTGCTACGGATAAGATTCTCGGTGCTGGTCAGCCTTCAAAGTCGGGTGGAATGTTGATTCCAAACTCGAATATTGTTAGGCTTTTGCCGTATGTGGATGCTTTATCAAAAAAGCAGAAGCAAGACCTTGCAAATGCTCTTAACTCTGGCGGTGACATGAAAATGAAACCGACAAAAAGTCAGAGTGGAGGTTTTCTCGGAACTCTTCTCGCTTCAATAGGGGTACCGATACTTCTAAAGGCGTTGACTGGAAGTGGAAATTCGAGAGGGAAAGGATTACACGTTCGTGCGCCAAAAAAGAGCGGCAAAGGAATGCAAAACAGGCCGTATTGGGATAAACAACCAATTTTCTTCCCACCGGGAATGGGTGAACCTGTACCGACAATTGGAATGGGAAATAAAAAAGGTAAAAAAAAGCAGAAAGGACAAGGTCTGTTGCTGGGCAAAGATTCCCCCTTCAACGGAATACCACTACTGGGGGCACTATTGTAAAAAGACCGCCCTTCAAAAATGTTCCGATCACAAACCTCGACATTCAAAACTGGATCGATTATCTCAAGATTCCAAACTTTGGAGGGGTGATATCCAGAGACCAAATAAAAGATTGCAAGGCGGGACATTCTTTCATTATCAATCTGAACGAATCGCATGAGTCTGGTTCACACTGGGTGGCGATGGTTTTTGGTTCTGATCTCATTTTGTACTTTGACAGTTTCGGTCTTGATCCACCGCAAGGTGTTGACACTTTGCAAAAAACATCGAGTCAACTACGCATTCAACAACACACATTATCAGGCATTGACAAGCGTCTTGTGTGGTTATTATTGTATTTTCTTCTTGAATGAAACAAGTAAAAGAATGAAACCTTCTCTTGCACATCAAAGTTTGTACTCTATCTTCAACGATGTGGTGCAACCTTTGTCGCACAGTGATGCTTTTTCGAACGAACAATTTATAAAAAACTATTTTGCGAGAGGGTAAACCCCCTCGCGCTCCCCTTAAATTTTAACTAATTTTTTTTTCTGAATATATAATAAACAAACAAAAATAATATTGAGATGGGATATTCTGACGGTTATCATGAAATAGATCACAGACAAGAAGGTGCAAGCAAAGAAGGGCCTGAAGGACCACCGGGTCCAAAAGGGGAAAAAGGGGATAAAGGTGACGCAGGGTCGCAAGGACCGAAAGGAGAAAAGGGAGATAAAGGTGATACCGGCCCTGCTGGTCAAAAGGGAGAAAAAGGTGATACAGGATCACAAGGACCAAAAGGAGAAAAGGGAGATACAGGATCGCAAGGATTAAAAGGTGATACAGGCTCGCAAGGACCAAAAGGTGATACAGGGTCGCAAGGACCGCAAGGATTAAGAGGACCTGCAGGTTCAAAGGGTGATAAAGGTGATAAAGGTGAAAAAGGTGATATAGGATCGCAAGGACCGAGAGGACCAAGAGGCCCGCAAGGATTAAGAGGACCTGCTGGTTCAAAGGGTGATAAAGGTGAAAAAGGTGATAAGGGCGATATAGGACCTCAAGGACCTCGTGGACCGCAAGGGTCTAGTGGTTCAGGTAGTAACATTGATCTTTCAGATTTGAAAAAGGCGATAACTTTCACAAGCACGCATGGAGCGGACCGACAGGTTACGGGTTTGAGTGATCAGCCGCTCAACGGTACTGCTGCTGTAAATGAAAATAAACTCAACACCGAATTGGCGAAAAAGGCCGATTCATCAACTGTGTTGAATGGTTTGAGTGGTAAAGCCGATACAGCAGCAGTTATGCTATTGGATGGCACTCAAAAGATGACGGCTAACCTCGATATGAATGGTAAAGATGTTATCAATACAAAGAGAGAAAATTACCTGAATATGACTACAAGACAACAAACTGCTTATGAAAGCTGGAACACTCTCATCTCTCGATATGAAGCGGGTGCAATGAAGAGACATCTAAAAGGTCTACTCGATATTTCTACTCTCTCGAATGCAAATCAACAATACGTTGACAATGTGAAAAAGACAGTGCCAAGCTTTCACAACTTGAATGACAAACAGCTTCTTGATGCTAGAAAACGTAAAATCGTGAATCTGCCTGACACCTTCTCAGATAATGATGAAGCTGTAAGCAAAAAGTATTCAGATACAAAGCTGAGCAAGGCAGGTGGTGCAATGACGGGTGACCTTGCAATGGGAGGCAACAAAGTCACTTCTAGTCATACAGCCTCGGCCGATGATGATCTGGTCAACAAAAAGTTTGTCGAAGATCGATTGGCTCACAACTTAACACCGGCCCAGCTGACTAACAACCTTTCTTACATCATGAGCAAAAACGGTCAGTTCTCTGATGAAGATGATATAACAGGAAAACCTATCACAGATCAGGTTGTTCTGTATCCCACTAATCCCAGAACAAAGCCGTTTGATTTAAGTCTCGACACTTCCAAGGGTTATTATTCATCACGTTTTGGTGTAAATATGTATTCAGCGAGCAGAGCAGAATACACTGTCGTCTGTGAGATGTGTTGGCAATCGAGTAAAGTCGATCCGAACTCTGTGACATTGACAGCAACATCTTCTGTTGAAACAATTTCAACTCAGCGTAGCAATCGTTTTGAAAATCACATCATCGCCTTGATTCACATGACTAAATGGAGTAACGCAACACCTAATTATTTGATGTTTGATATCATTATGAAAAACAAATCTGGTCAGTCTTACGATCAGAAACTTCCCATCTGGGTGATAATCTATGGACCAAGGGGTTATCACAACAGCATACCGAAATCTGTTTGGACAAGTTGGTACAACTTTGCGAATGGAGGGGTTCATATAAATTCTAAAATTACTCTCGAATTTGATCCGACCGTTGACTCTTCCGCGACAACGAAAAAGTATGTTGATGATAAGACAAAGGCTGTTTTCCTCTTCGTGAAAAAGATGGCTCACAGTGATAACAAAAATGTTAGACTGAGCACGACAGCGAGTGATATTCTCTGTCACCCAGCTGCTTCCGCAAGAGGTTTCAACACTGCCTTCTTCTCTGCCCACAACAGTGGAAGAGAGTTAAACATTGTGAAGAAAGGATATTATCAGATTGTTTACTCTGATCTCGTCAACGGTGGGAGAATATTTACTATCGACAAGTCTGAAGACAGCGGCTCAACTTGGACAGAGATTGATAGAACTTACTTGAAAGGTGGTTCTTTCACACAGGTCAATGCAATTCGTGTCATTCAGACAACAGTCGATAACACGAGAATAAGAATGCAAATAACCAGCCGTCATTTCTCCGGTAGAAGTTACGCTTCTCTTGAAGTCAGAAAACTTGCCTGATTCGATACGAGGGGTTAGCCTCACGAGCTCCCCTTTTTGATTAATTTTTATATTTTCTTGTGAAATATAAAAATGAGCTACACGTCAAAAATTGTACAAGCATCTAATCATATTGATTACACCATTGACAAAGAGACATTGTCATTGCTGCAATCTTTGCATGATCGTTTTTACAGACTCGATTTTGTTATGAAGTATGTGAAGGGATTGTTCAAAAAGAAAGGAATTGCACTCGATGTTGCCGGTGTGATTCTTGGTGTTGGTGCGGCTGTACCGACTTCTATCACTGTAAATCCTTTGCTAGCTTTGGTTGCACTTGTTCCAATGACGATTGTAAAAAAGTATAAGGACTTTAAAAAATTTGATTTGAAAATTGAAAAACTCAACATCGCTTTGTCTGTGAACAATTCGATATTGACACACTTAAATCATTCGATGAGAGAAAATGGAAAGTGGAGTATGAGTGATTTGGAATGGATTGAAAAGTATGAAGCGTTGATCAATGATTTGGTGCCAAACTTGGCGCATGCATCATATCACAAAAAATATAGAGATTATGTTAAAAAAAGGTTTGATGTGAATATGTAAGTTTTTGATCTTATACTAAATAGTATAAGATCATCATAACAAAAGATTCAAATTTTTTAAGAAAAGTATACCAAAAATTTTACTCAAAATTTAACTTAGATTTTTTCTTATTAAAAAAAAGCTCAGTCAAAATCTCAGACAAAATTTGGGCGAAATTTATGTGAGATTTATGTGAGATTTTTTTTAATCAGAAAAAATCTCAGTCAAAATTTGGGCGAAATTTGGGTGATAATTTGGGCGATCTTTTTTAATCAGAAAAAATCTCAGTAAAAATTTGGGCGAAATTTTGGGTAAAAATTTGGGCGATAATTTATGCAAATTTTGGTAAACAGAAAAAATCTCAGTCAAATTTTGGGCGAAATTTCTGATTAAAAAATGCACCAGAAACCGTAAATATCCTACTACTGTCGTTCGTAATGAGTTGTCGTTGTGGCTTACCAGGCAGTCTAGGAAAGGAAGTTTGCCATTTTCTTCGACTTCTCTGGTAAACTGTATGTCAGTGTTTTGTTCGTTAAGGTGGTTGTGGAATGCGTCAATTTCGTCGTGTCGAACGGCGGTGAATGTGTCGTCAACGTAACGTAACCAAAGCGGTATCGTTTGTCGGCAAGTCGAAAGGGCGCGTTCCTCGATGTTCTGCATCACAATTTCTGCTATAACAACAGAAACTGGAGACCCCATGGCAGTGCCGTGCAACTGTTTGTAGTGTTTACCGTTGTACTGAAAGTAAGTAGACGTTAGGCAAATGTTTAGCAAGTCCATGATGTCGTCTGTCGGTAGCGGTAGTGGTTCGGTAGATTTTCGGATTGCAGTCTCAGTGCATTGTAATGCTAAGTGAAGTGGAATACTTGTGAACAGTGATTTCACATCAAATGACACTAGCTTGTAGTGTCATTTGACGCTACCAAGACTGTTCAGATACCTGACGACTACAAGCTAGTGTCATTTGATGTGAAATCACTGTTCACAAGTATTCCACTTCACTTAGCATTACAATGCACTGAGACTGCAATCCGAAAATCTACCGAACCACTACCGCTACCGACAGACGACATCATGGACTTGCTAAACATTTGCCTAACGTCTACTTACTTTCAGTACAACGGTAAACACTACAAACAGTTACACGGCACTGCCATGGGGTCTCCAGTTTCTGTTGTTATAGCAGAAATTGTGATGCAGAACATCGAGGAACGCGCCCTTTCGACTTGCCGACAAACGATACCGCTTTGGTTACGTTACGTTGACGACACATTCACCGCCGTTCGACACGACGAAATTGACGCATTCCACAACCACCTTAACGAACAAAACACTGACATACAGTTTACCAGAGAAGTCGAAGAAAATGGCAAACTTCCTTTTCTAGACTGCCTGGTAAGCCACAACGACAACTCATTACGAACGACAGTTTACAGGAAACCGACACACACCGACAGATTACTAGACGAGTCATCCCACAACCCTACATCACACAAAGCCACAACTATCAGAACTCTAACACGACGCGCACAACTAGTATGTGACTCGACAGACAGCTTATCCGACGAGAACAAATACCTTCACCGTGTTTTTACGAAGAACAACTACAACAACGACTTCATCCGACGAAACACTCACCGACCCACTACCACTACCGAAACAAACGACACCGCAACCCCTACGACTACAGCAACCATACCGTACATAAAAGGCATGTCTGAAAACATCTCGCGCATCTTACTACCCTTCAATATCCGCGTCGCCCACAAACCCATCACCACACTACGTCAGTTACTAACCAACGTTAAAGACAAAGACGAACCGAGGAACGGACAGGGAACGATTTATAAGATCAATTGTTCCGACTGCCAAGCCTCCTACATCGGTGAGACTGGCAGAAACCTCACAACAAGACTGACTGAACACAGACGGGCGACGAGGAAAGGTGATGTCAGCAATCACATTGCTGAACACCATCGACTTACCAACCACAACATTAACTGGGACTCTGCGCAATGCCTAACCTACAGCACTGACTATTTTCAACGACTGACTCTGGAAAGCTGGTTTACTAACTTAGAACAGACTCCCCTAAACAGATGTCAACAACTACCCGCCCCATACAAACGACTCATTCACGACATAAACATCACAAACGACCGAAAAAGAACAACCTAGCTTTACCGACAGACCGAAACAGACCAATCACGAACGACTTACGTCACTTGAGTCTCACAGCCAATAACATCACGGCAAAACCAACCGATCATTTCACACGAACTGGAATAAGAACATTCTACTGACAACAATCACACACTTGACTCTGATGATGACTTCCGCACAGGTTGTCGAAACGTCAGTCACTGCCACCGACAACAGTCCTTCTCAGGACTACACTCACCCGGACGATCAGACTACACCTTCACATTAAGATTTTGATTGAACTGTAAAATAACTGTTTCCACCCTTATCCAACTTCTCTGTTAAAAACATCACTATAAATAGCCCACCCCCACATATTAATTTCTTCCCTTCTTATTTGTCTTTTAGATAATGCGGCTATCCACCACACGGAAGCAGCGATTGACGCAATTAATGCAAAGGGAGCGATTGTTCTTCTTCTTCCGCCCTACAGTCCTGATTTCATGCCGTGTGAGGAACTTTTTGCACAAGTAAAGAGCTGGATCAGGGAAAACGATGTAGCCTGGCAATTTTGCATGGATCCAAAACTTATGGTTGAAGAAGCGTTTCTTCAAGTCACAGATGAAGAAATCAAAAACTATATTCGACAAGCAGAGTATTTGTAATGACTTTTTTTTACAACAGTTACTATTCACGTAAATTATGAATTTGTCTTCAATTATAAAGAGCTTGTCCTTCTGTGAGACAAACTCGTTTTCGTCAAGAACACCATCGTCTTTCAAACTCTTGAGGTCCTTCAACTGCTAAAGAATGGCACTACGGATACGTGTCTAAACCAAAAATGAATTAGCTGATTAATTAACACTGAATACATGCAGGCACCAAAAATTCCATCTGTTGGATAAATGTTAAGATGCCTACCTTTTTTTCAATGTCCGTAGAATTCCCGGTGACTTCATTGCTGGATGGTTGGGTGTGTTTGACCGAACCTCTCGCCTTCCCAGTAAAAAATGGGACGTCCGGAGGGTTGTCTTCGTCGTCGTGGGTTCCGTTTACCTGAAACAAAAAACAACACTAATAGCTTCATTTTAATTGCCGCGCTAATCAGCTCCGAGTGTTATGAGTAGCAGTCAATAAATTGAGGTTTGCTTCAAAAGTCGTAAGATAGTATTTACAGTAGGTATCAAGCAATGTTTTCGGAAAATCAGAGATAAGTTATACGGAGGGAAAGATGTGTAATTACTTTTTATCATATCATATTTGCTTCCCGATTGTCAAACGCTTTGTTTCACCGCACGATAACGCGTGCGTTACTCCACGTGCAGCTCGTGCTATTTTTATGCGTTCGTCCAAAATTTATATGAATAGCTGTCACATTTCTTCAACTCCTACTTTAAAGTTAATATTTCAACAACGTTACAAAATTAAATGGTGTATTCTAATTGGAAGTGATCCGCGGGAAATTTAATTTTCCTCACCATCATTCGTGCCCAGCATCGTAAATTGAATTCTAGAAGCTTCTGTTTTTTTTCGCAGTCTCAATAAGCAAGCGTCATGGCTACTCTCTCTTTTTTCGTCACCATCTTCTTCGCTTTCACTCAGCGCAATATTGCAGTTGGGTTTAGCTAATATTACAAAATGATAACGACAGTCAAAAAAAAAAAAAAAGAAAACCCTGAATGTTTAGCTTCAAGTGCGGCAAAACGTGGCTTGTTTTATAGAATTTGTAAAAAAATACCTTTCCTCTTGAAGGGTCTTTATGTGGGTCCACCCACAAGGTTACGATGCCGTTCTTTACCAAGGATAACGCCTTGGCAAGCTGGATCTCTGATAATATGGAGTACTTCTTCTTTCCGTCGGTGTAGTACCCAATTTGGAATGTTGTCTCGGACGCGGGAGCGATTTCCTTCGTGCAGTTCTCGAGGCATTGCTTTAAATTGAACACATTTTCACATTAAGGCACGCCCTTTCCTAAATAGGTGTCGCACCTACTCTTGTTTGTTTCTTTTAACACACGCAGACAGATATTCATAGTTCCACCTTCCATTGCGCTGAAATCTCGTGAACTTGAGGATGAAACAGTGATACAACCCATAATGCCTTTAGGTGTTGTCGCGTAAGCTTTAACACTTTTATTGGAGAACCTTTCTCGAAACAGCTGTATCTATCTTCATAAACATCAAACCAGTAAAACTTGAGGAATTTTTCTCCTAAAATTGTAGATTCAAAATGAGATAAAGTACACGTCTGATTTTGTAAGAGTATAGGGGTAAATCATGGCAGAATGGAACTCTTCCATAGTGGAAGTTTGTTAAAAATTAGTGTTCTTCTACATTTTGCACTTACGTCAACTTCCTGAAGTGGGAGAGAAAAGGAATCAGCACTGACATCTGACGGAACCTAGAGTTAAAACAAAAATAAATAATCAAATCTAGTGAAGCAATGGAACAAACTTTTTTGGGCTCTACAGCCTGATAAAGCTGTTGGTAGAACATAAGGAAAGCTCTACTCGTGTTCTCCAAACATTCCAAGTGGATTAATTAAAGAGCCCAGAAAATGTGTTCTATTGCTTAATGACATCTCAAGTGGATTAATCAAAGAGCCCAGAAAATGTGTTCTATTGCTTAATGACATCTCAAGTGGATTAATCAAAGAGCCCAGAAAATGTGTTCTATTGCTTAATGACATCTCAAGTGGATTAATCAAAGAGCCCAGAAAATGTGTTCTAGTGCTTAATGACATCTCAAGTGGATTAATTAAAGAGCCCAGAAAATGTGTTCTATTGCTTAATGACATCTCAAGTGGATTAATCAAAGAGCCCAGAAAATGTGTTCTATTGCTTAATGACATCTCAAGTGGATTATTTAAAGAGCCCAGAAAATGTGTTCTATTGCTTAATGACATCTCAAGTGGATTAATTAAAGAGCCCAGAAAATGTATTCTATTGCTTAATGACATCTCAAGTGGATTAATTAAAGAGCCCAGAAAATGTGTTCTATTGCTTAATGACATCTCAAGTGGATTAATCAAAGAGCCCAGAAAATGTGTTCTATTGCTTAATGACATCTCAAGTGGATTAATCAAAGAGCCCAGAAAATGTGTTCTATTGCTTAATGACATCTCAAGTGGATTAATTAAAGAGCCCAGAAAATGTGTTCTATTGCTTAATGACATCTCAAGTGGATTAATTAAAGAGCCCAGAAAATGTGTTCTATTGCTTTAATGACATAACTAGTTACCACGGGCTCTAAAAACCTAATAAAGCATCCCCTTAGAAATTGAATTGACCAATCAGCCAATGCACAGAGTGTTTATTATGTTATAATTTCTAATCATACCGGTAATCCTTAATCAAAACCAAAAATTTAACAAAATTTTTTAACATGATAGGTTATCACTAGTCCAATTTGAGCACTATAGGACAGCGCATGAGGAACCAACTAGAATAAAAATTTTGCAAAACATTTTGTTACAAAATGTAGTAAAATGGGTTCTTATTTATTACCTGTTGATTTGATTCTTCATTCGCTAGAATTGTCTCCCACGCAGTCACCAAAAATTTCTGTTGTTCTGAAAATACAAAAATGATGTTTAAAAAATTACCAAGTAAATATAGATTCCAAGCATCAGGAGAAAGCATAATAATTATTTTTTATTAGCCATGTGAATTTCATTGGGAAGGCACATTTTCAAATCACTTTACGTACTTTTGTGAGAGAGAGCACATTTTCTCTCCGTCTACTTTTCACTTGTTTCAACCTACAATCAAAAGAGCAATGAATTCTTTTTAAAAGTATAAACCTTAGCAGTGTTCTTCTTCTCAGGTTGTGACATGTAAAATGCACACCCTGCAGTACGTATTATCACTGTTGAAAACCACTAGGAATTCCTGAAAGTTCAACAGTGAGAAAAGGATTTGCCCTGCCAGTTTGGAGGTTTATTATATCTAGATGTAACATGCTTAAAATAAAGGAGAACAACACCGCAATGGGTGATGGGTAAATATAGAGGTTGATTAACCCTTTAACTCCCACAAGTGATTAACCTGTAACTTCTCCCTATAATATCCATACATGATCCAGCAAACAGGTAACGAGAATACTCAAACTTATCAGGTGGAAGTTGTTGTCTTGATTGAACACCAAATTCTCCTAACCAATTTATAAAGAAATGTGTAGCAGCTAGAGGGGAGAATTCATAATCAGATCTTGGGAGTTAAAGGGTAAAGTTTACGGTAACCGAAGAGCTTAAACATTAAACTCTGTTCAAAGCCCCTAGGAAGTCTCATTAATTCCCAGGGATCCAGAGGAAAGGCAGCATTAGAAATCGCTGCTAAAGAAAGGTCTCAAGAAAGCCTCATTGATGGCAACCAAATTGTCTGAACTATTGTTCTCTGTCGTCTGGCTTTAGTGACTTCTCTGCACAGTAAGCAGTTCTTTTGTTCAAAAATCAACAACATTTATCATGAAGACCAATAGAAGCTTTTATATACAAGTCATAATATTCTGTGCAGTTAATGGCTTGAACCCGGGGGTAACATATGAAGGTGTAGTCTGATCGTCCGGGTGAGTGTAGTCCGGAGAAGGACTGTTGTCCGTGGTGGTGATTGACGTTTCAACAACCTGTGCGGAAGTCATCATCAGAGTCAAGTGAATGATTGTTGTCAGTAGAATGTTCTTCTTCCAGTTCGTGTAAAATGATCACTTGGTTTTGCCGTGATGTTATTGGCTGTAAGATTCAAGTTACGTAAGTCGGTCGTGATTGCTCTGTTTCGATCTGACGGTAAAGTTAAGTCGTTCTTTCTCGGTCGTTTGTGATGTTTATGTCGTGAATAAGTCGTTTGTATGGAGCGGGTAGTTGTTGACATCTGTTTAGGGGAGTCTGTTCTAAGTTAGTAAACCAGCTTTCCAGAGTCAGTCGTTGAAAATAGTCAGTGCTGTAGGTTAGGCATTGCGCAGAGTCCCAGTCAATGTTGTGGTTGGTAAATTCATGGTGTTCAGCAATGTGATTGCTGACATCACCTTTCCTCGTCGCCCGTCTGTGTTCGGTCAGTCTTGTTGTGAGGTTTCTGCCAGTCTCACCGATGTAGGAGGCTTGGCAGTCGGAACTATTGATCTTATAAATCGTTCCCTGTCTGTTCCTCGGTTCGTCTTTGTCTTGAACGTTGGTTAGTAACTGACGTATTGTGGTGATAGGTTTGTGGGCGACGCGGATATTAAAGGGTAGTAAGATGCGCGAGATGTTTTCAGACATGCCTTTTATGTACGGTATGGTTGCTGTAGTAGTAGGGGTTGCGGTGTCGTTTGTTTCGGTAGTGGTAGTGGGTCGGTGAGTGTTTCGTCGGATGAAGTCGTTGTTTTAGTTGTTCTTCGAAAAAACAGGGTGAAGGCATTTGTTCTCGTCGGATAAGCTGTCGGTCGAGTCGCATACTAGTTGTGCGCGTCGTGTTAGAGTTCTGATAGTTGTGGCTTTGTGTGATGTAGAGTTGTAGGATGACTCGTCTAGTAATCTGTCGGTGTGTGTCGGTTTCCTGTAAACTGTCGTCTGTAATGAGTTGTCGTTGTGGCTTACCAGGCAGTCTAGAAAAGGAAGTTTGCCATTTTCTTTGACTTCTCTGGTAAACTGTATGTCAGTGTTTTGTTCGTTAAGGTGGTGGTGGAATGCGTCAATTTCGTCGTGTCCAACGGCGGTGAATGTGTCGTCAACGTAACGTAACCAAAGCGGTATCGTTTGTCGGCAAGTCGAAAGGGCGCGTTCCTCGATGTTCTGCATCACAATTTCTGCGATAACAACAGAAACTGGAGACCCCATGGCAGTGCCGTGTAACTGTTTGTAGTGTTTACCGTTGTACTGAAAGTAAGTAGACGTTAGGCAAATGTTCAGCAAGTCCATGATGTCGTCTGTCGGTAGCGGTAGTGGGTCGGTAGATTGTCGGATTGCAGTCTCAGTACATTATTATGCCAATTGAAGTGGAATACTTGTGAACAGTGATTTCACATCAAATGACACTAGTTTGTAGTCGTCAGGTATCTGAACAGTCTTGGTAGCGTTAATGAAGTCTTCAGTGGATTGCAGTTTTCCCGATGCGACCTATTGTTTCTTTCTGTGGCTCTCCCACATACCAACTATCCAAGTACCTGACGACAAGACTACAACCGCTAACCAACAAATCCAGACATAAACTACAATCCACTGAACGCTACTTTTATACGTCATGCTAAAGTTGAGCTGTGGCGCCGTATGAGACAGTAAGCTCATGCAGTCATATTTTACATTCTAAGAGAAGAAATTCATTTTTTCATCGAAGTCTTCCTTGGAGTTGCCGTCTTGACAGCTTAAGGTCCCTAATATAAAAGTGAGAACGAGACACTCACAGAAAGCTTGGGAAGAACGCTTCTCTTCAGTCGTCCAAGGCAAGACCAATGGGGAATCTAGAGAAACATCATACATAAACTCGATTCAGTTTTAATTCTAAAAAATCTTAATAGACGTTCTGACATTATGTGCAACATCATCGCGTAACGAAAGATAACCACAGATTTCAGGATAGGAAAGAACTGACCCTATGCACTGAGCCTAGAAACATTATACACATATCTTATTGACCAAACATGTGGTCAAGATCACAAGATACTGAGTATTAGGTTTTGTTTTCTTTTTTCATTTTTCTATGATACGTAAAAATATTAAAAACGCTAAAACCTGGCCGACGAACGAAATTGGTCATTTAAAGCTTTTTCGCATGGCAAAAGGGCTTGGCTTTTGTAGGGGCAGCAGGCAATCACCAACAAGATGGGTTCTGTGAGCGGATCAGAATGAAGGATTCCCATCATCTTGACCGTTTGCAGATCCAACTGTATAGTAATGAGGTATACTGCTCTTCCCCAAGGACTGGAGGTTTTGGAATGAATCATCCTTTTGTTTTGCTAACGCACTGTTAAGACGTAGATTGTTTAAGCTGTAGTGTTCACCTTACAAGCACTGATTCTGTGCAACAGAAGATCGAGGTCAAAGCCATAGATATCATAACCCTTAAGCAAAAAAAAGACAACAAAAAAAAAGACAACAAAAAAAAAGACAGGAAAAATGAGTGGTAGAATTAGTGATGAGGACATTTTACGACTCAAACGACAAGCTACAACGACAAGAATCCATTTATAAGTTAAGGCACCATGATTCTGACCTCACACTGCCTGTTCGCTAAAATTAAATCAATATTCCGGGTAGCCACTTCAACAATGAAAATTCCGAACGGATGTGACTATATTCATTTGAATTTGAATTTTGTGTGCGCTAGAGCTGAATATCGAGTAAATTCTAAAATTACATTATTATACCGTCAGTTAAACATTCTCTTTTTGCATGCTGGTGCAACATCACTTTGAAAAAACACTTCAAACATAAAGGTCGCATTCCACAAGTACATCCGGCTCAATTCGGTGAATCTTGGCCATGAATAGTCCTAAAAGAGCCCTCACTGATGTCGTAATCTCCATGTTTATTTGCTAATGAGATAACGATAAGAAACTAAAAAGAACTGCCTATAGATTGCTCGTCGAGTTTGCATAGACGTCAAATCCTGCCAATTACCGAGCCGCTCGCCCCTCCCTCCTCTCCAAGGAAACCTTCCTCTGCACTGTCCCATCCCCCGACAGGGAAGATGCCTCACATCTACTGTCTTGCGATCAAACCGTTGCTTCTTTGCTGCACGAGCTTAGTTTCCTTCATCTGACACACACTACGCACATGAGGTGGGAAGAGCATAGAAACCTAAACGATTTTAGATTTTAAGAAAAATATAGATTTAACATGTCACGTTTTTTGGATGGAACTGATCAAAGTTGCGGTCGTGGGAGATGCCCGAAAAAGCGCAAGAACTTGACTGGGGCGGTTGACTTTCCCGCCATATTGTTCTCGCCCGCGTTCTTGCTTGTCTTCGCTGACCGAGACTCTGGCAATTTTATCTGAGAGGCTGGGTGACCTGTGGCACAGGCTAAGTAACTTTTATCTGGAATTCTTGAATGATCGGGTAGAGTTGGCAAGTATTTTTGTTTTTTTCCTTCTTTTTGACAGCATCTTTAAAGTCGCAAGGATACATCTTATCGTTGGGTTTACTTACAGCTAAAACAGAAAAGTAAAAGATATACAGATGTGATTGTATCTGAATAAGACGTCTCAAAAAAGTCGTGAAAACCTGACATGGAATCATGAAACAGAACCATGATAGAAAGACAAAAATCGGACGGAGACGCCCAAAATCGAACGGAGACGCCCAAATCCGACGGAAGCGTCAAAAGTCGGATGACGCCGTCTTAAATCGGGCAGACCCGAAATGTTACCCAAATCTGATTAACGCGAAAATTGAATGGGTTGTGGATTTAAACGCTCATTCTGCAAACAAATTTATCCTGTAAATAATGTAAGAAAGATGGTAAGTTTTGTGCTCGGTAAAGAAGTGGAAAAAGATGCTTGTTGTATTGTCACGAGCGTGGGACGGCAAAGAAAACATTCAGAGTCCCCAAGAGAAATCGAACATCACGCCTTTGGATTTATTCCTGTGGTCCAAATAAATTATTCTCTTAGTGTATATCGCGTAAAATTTCCACACTGAAATTTCAGCTTCTTTTTCAAGTAATTTTCCTTGCTTTCGGGTTATCTAAGTAATTGCTGATTTCAAAATATCATCACAGGCGTTTCATTCTCAATAAGGTTATTATTAAAGTTATAAGCAAGTATGGTTGTTAAACTCACCACAGAAATGATAGTGAAACTTCTGTTTGGGTGCAGGTTTGTCTAATGACACTTGATGGTGAACCAGAGCTGACACAGCTAAGATCTAAAATCGAAACATGGAAAAACTTAAAGGATGATGTTTTTAAGTCGTGTCACTACCGTGGGGGAAAGAAAAAGTTCTGAGTCTTTCTGAGGAATCTGGCCTTAGATCATTGGATTCCAAGCTCCGATGTACTATCACTGAGCCTGAGAGACTTTACGGTAACCTAGGCCATTTCAAGGCTATTTCAAGATTTCAATGAACTATTGTAGCTCACCTCATGTGTGTGAGTTTTGGTGTTCATCATTGTCCGAAAACTGAGGCTCATGACAACCTACAAGAAGAAAGAAAAACAGTATAAAATTCTTCATGTTAGCAGCATCTTATAGAGCCACTGTGACACAACGTAACGCGTTCAGTGCACAAAAAGGTCAGAAAATCCTCTGGCTAAAGTTCAGTGCCTTGGTTTTCTTTTCATTCAGCCTAGAGAGCATTCGCTAGGCCCAAGGGTGGATGACTATGCACCGAATAAAGATCCATCCAATGGACAAAAGACAAATCTGTATCCGGTGGACAGCGCAGTACGTTTTGTTTACTCTTATCCGCAGAATTGCGATTTATCCGTTGGAGGGCGTTATCCGCCTTTTGAATAACTGGGTCCTGTTGCTTTACCCTAGTTCGCTGCAACTAGGTTTTTTTAAATGAAAATCCTGACATCAACATTTATTAAACACAAACTCTGCTTTATCTCTGTTCTTACCATAGGCGGGGGTGGATCCTGTTGACTTGCTACTTCAAGGAGGTCAGGTTTGGGGACTACAGCCTACAAGACACCATGTCAAAAAAAAAAAAAATTAAAGTAAATTTCGTTGAAAATCATATCTAAATGGCCATTGGTATTGTTAGCTTTTGAGCCTGCGAGCAGTCCTCGTTAGTACGCTACAAGACGGGCGCTTTTCTCCGCCCGCTGCAAGATTTGGGACAAGTCAAGGAGTAGTTTGCCAGGGGGCTAGTACTCTTCAGTGCCAGACCTCTCACCGACTCGCGTTGTTCAAAGCCTCACACATTTTACTAAACACATTTGATACATATTGCGAACGCTCCAGCAGTGATAATACCAACCTCTACTTTGCACCAGCTCACTGGTTGTTGAGGAAGCTCTAAAAAAATCGAAAAGAAAAATAACAGAACATAAATTTCACAAATATATTTTTTTCCCCGTGGTGATGCAAAGTTCTCACAACTGGCAATGAAAGAAATGTAGGAGATTCAGTTAAAAGAGTTGATTTTTTAATCACTGTAAGTACTCACGAGCTAACTTGACATTAAGCCAACAAGGTCCTTTCATCTTGCGATTCAGTAAAAGGAGTTCAAGACTGAAACAGAAATAAACTTAACTTAAAAAATCTCCCTCCAAGGGGAAC
Source organism: Stylophora pistillata (assembly GCF_964205215.1). Classification (NCBI taxonomy): domain Eukaryota; kingdom Metazoa; phylum Cnidaria; class Anthozoa; order Scleractinia; family Pocilloporidae; genus Stylophora; species Stylophora pistillata. Next base: position 1,734,268 of record NC_142525.1, read on the forward strand.
ACTACAAAAAATCAATTATCATTCAAGTTAAACAATCGCATGGAATATCTCCAAAGTTATCAATTGTTGCTGCAAGTGTTAGGGCGTAAATAAATAACACTTGTGACGCGCGATGTGTGTGTGTGGGAGGGGACGGTTAGGGTAAAAATAATATAACTTTACCCTTACCTTCACCACATAGCCTATACTCACCTGCCTCCCCCCCTCCCCCCCACCCTACCTGGAAGAGTCACTTCTCCCTCCCCTCCCCAATTACACCTCAACCCTTGAAATCCCCCAGGTATAAGCCAAAGTGAACCTTACCTTGAAGTATTAGTACCAAACACTTCACTGAATGTTTGTCCAGACAGGTCCGATGGTAACTGAGGGCCGTCTGCCTGTCCAGAAGCAAATGAAGACAATTTTCAGGTAATCTTCTCTATTAAGACAGGGAAATTTGATACTGTTGTCTCCACTGCCAGCTCAAATATTTAAGTTTCAATTCTCTGCACTTTGTACTACACATTCCCTATCATTTTGGTGCTAAGAATTTGATGTCAAATCCAATCAAATCTCTCATCCCTTTACCCCCATAACATCACTATGCATATTCTCCATACTGTTCTCTACACATTTCCTAAGGTGCTGTCAAGGAGAATTTATTCACCAATCGAGAACTTCTAGAGTTTGTGATTGTTAAGAAGAAGTTACCGAACTTGTGCGCACGCAACTCGCATTAAAATGTCGTGAACAAATCACGCGGACGTTTTTATTGATGTGTAGAAGTGTCTTTAGAGGAGTTAAAAGTTTTGAGTTTTTTGAGTGGCAATTTGTTTGGCAGTCGTTAGTATTTACCATGTTTACTGTGAGTTTACCGTTTACCGTGTTACGAATAAACGTGTTTGTTTGATTTCCGTTTCGCTTCCAAACAGTGATCATTTCCTTAATTCTCCTGACCATACTATTTGACTCAGCAGTGATAGAGTAATGAGAAACTAGAAGTCAATCATTCTCAGGGGTCAAAGGGCTACATGACTATTTTCCTCATTACTATCTCCCCAAGAATATAAAAATTTGGTATTTTAGGGGGAAATTCCTTAAGAGTCTCCCCTGGGAGTGAAACAAATAAGATCAAACAGCAACCTCAGAGTTTGATTTTGAATAAACCCAGGGTATTAGCTCTCAGCAAATTAATCAATCTGATGGACAATTTTCTAGCATTTCCCTAAAATGTTAGTAAAAATATTAGTAATTATAATTATACAATGAGGTAATATTTCTTAAAGTTTATGCCACCAATAAACAGGTTTCTGACTTACTGAATATCTAACCTCCAGGTACTCAGATGTGACAGGGACATCTTCAATCTCAAAAGCATAAGCCTTTTGAATTTTCTAAACAGACACATGACAACACTTTAGAGGAAAAAAAAATTAAACGCGATTTGAAATACACTGATCAGTATCCAGCAAACATATACTAGTATATTCAAGTTTACCCTTGAGATGAACTTCATAATTTTGTGTTTTGTTGCAATCTTCTCATTGAATTCCTGGCAAAGAAAGAACATGGAAACTTACCTTTAAGTCATTGGAAAAAAAAATGTACAAGAAAAAAAAATCAAATATTTTACATTCTACATTTAAGGAGACAATTACAATAAAATAGTGTAAATGATTCCCTCTTTTGTTTTTACCTGATACACGTCAATAAAACCAACTGGTTCATTTGTTTCAGTGCCATCGACTTCATGTTTCTGTTTGATTAAATAAAAAGGCAAATGTATACCCAAAACAACAAAAAAAGACATTAAAAGATGAAGAAATCAAGTAACCTCAAGTGGTCCTTGTTTCCTTTTTGCATATCAAGAAAAATAGGAAAAAAATAAATCAAAAAATGCATGATTGAATAAAAGTAACTTGGAAAATGTTCTTGGCATTAATCAATAAGATGCCATCTTTTCCTTATACTTTCCTTATTCCTTAGTTTACTAGTTCAAGTTATTTCTTTTGTGGTTGAAGAAGTCAAAACATATTTTTATTTACAATGCAGAAGTGTTAATTAATAGTCCATTTTACAGTTACATGCTTGGTGGCCAAGCCTTTGAACGGGAGTGAGGCTAGGGGTGACCTTATTACGATACAAACCTTGCTGTCTTTCAAATGAAAATCACTTTGTTATCACGCTAACTAGATACAGGTCTCTATCACGACAAGGTCACCTTCAGCCTCACTCCAAATCAAAGGCTTGCCAACTAAGTACACAACTGTGAAATGGCTTTATTATCACACCTTTTCTCGTGGAAGAATAAAGATCTGCCTCTCTATGTTCTTGACTGCCACAGAACAACTGCAACAATAACGGTAATCACAAACAAAATGTTACTGTTTCTCCTCTTTTAAAGTAGATTGACTACACCAATTACAAAAACTATGTTTAAACCTGTAACTTCTATGCATGACCAAAACAGAATTTCTCCTCACAAAATCAATAAAGTTTCAAGCAAACAAGCGATGAGAAAAGAGAAAAATATCAATTGAGGGATAAATAGTTGATCCAATACCAAATTCTCCAAACTTACATCCTAGGAATTGTATGATAGACAGTAAAGAGAATTATTCATTAGATCTTGAGAGTGAAAGGGTAAAAATAAAAATAAAGAATGGTTTGCCTCAGTGTAAGAGCCTAACAGAACTTTTTCTCTGACTTGGCTTTTTTCAACTCTTTAACTCCAAAGATCTACTTGGTAATTCTCCCCTCTACATATTTCCTTGTGAGTAAGTTACCAGAATTTGGTGTTAGACAAGAATAACAACCCACACCTGATTAGTATGAATATTCTCATTACCTGTTTGCTGGATAATATATGGATATCATAAGGAGAAGTTACATATTAATCACTTCTGGGTGTCTAAGGGTTACTTTTCTAACTCTCTCTTGTTCTGACTTCCTTGTTTTCTCTCTTGTGAACATACAGTGTAACAGGATTTTACATCTAAAATTAATAATTTAAAATTAGATACCTCACCAGACATTATGTTTTTGCAGATTTAATCCAGACTTTACCAAACAAGTAGACAGTACCTAAGAGAATGACTAAATTGTAAGCAACTGAAAACAGCTTGGAGTACACTCAGTGAAATTGAGATAAAGTGCTCAATGGATAGAGCGCTGGACTGTAGTGCAGGAGGTTGAGGCTTCGAGCCCCGGCCGGACCAACACTCAAGGTCTTCAAATAATTGAGAAGAATTTGCTACCTTTCTAGAACATCAAGAAATGGTTAGATATTCTAGTCTTCTCGGATAGGGACGAATAAATGGAGGTCCCGCCTCCTGCAGGGTTGGGGTAGGAGACGTTAATTTCCCACACACGAGATTACTGTGTGATGGATGTCCTCCCCTGGGGTGGGATTGGTGGGTTAGGACAGCAGGTCCACATCAGCTATTACAGCTGCCAAATTAATCAACCTACTTAAAAACAAATAAAATGAACTCCACTTCTGTTTACCTGGCAGTTTATATCTATCTTCATAAGCATCAAACCAGTAAAACTTGAGAACTTTTTCTCCTGAAATTGTTAATTCAAAATGAGATAAATTACATGATTATTTTAGTAAGAGTGAAAAGGTACATCATGGCAGAATGGAACTCCTCCATTGAGAAAATTTGTGAAAAATTAGTCATCTTCTAGATTCTGCACTTACCATTAACTTCCTGAAGTGGGAGAGTAGAGGAGTCAACACTGACATCTGACAGAACCTAGAGTTACAACAAAAGTAAACAATCAAATCTAGTTAAGCAATAAAACTTATTTTTCTGGGCTCTATAGCCTGACAAAGCCATGCTGGATGTCAAGTCAAGTCAAGTTTATTGTTATGCACTATTTACAAAATTTATAACATCGATCAACAGTATATATGTTGTAGTTCAATTTTATCCTTGGTTCAAATTTAATTTGCCTTTGTTTCAATCTCACTATCATACATTAACATGACCAAGAACAAAGGAAAATAAAATTTGAACCAAGTATAAAATTGAACTACAACATATACAAAAAGAAAACTTCCATCAATTAAAGAGAATAAAAAGTATAACAATATGTCGCCAAGATGTGCTCGGTGACCAAAGTACCATAGGCTTTCATGTTGGTCACTGACATGTACAAATAATTGACATGACACATCAGTCAATTAGAATAGAGATCAAAGGAAAAAAAATAGAATAATAGTTCCATAAGTAGAGATCCCATAGTTATGTTGGATGTTGGTGGAACCTGACGAAAGCTTAATACTTGTGTTCTCCAAACATCCCAAGTGGATTAATCAAAGAGCCCAGAAAATGTGTTCTATTGCTTAATGACATCCCAAGTGGATTAATCAAAGAGCCCAGAAAATGTGTTCTATTGCTTTAATGACATAACTAGTTACCACGGGTTCTAAAACCTAACAAAGCATCCCCTTGGAAATTCAATTGACCAATCAGCCAATGCATACAATGTTTATTATGTTATAATTTCTAATCATACTCACTGATCAAAAAATGAAATTTAACAAATTTTTAACATGATTGGTTATTACTGGTCCAATTTGGGCACTAATAGGAAAGCACACGAGGAACCAACTAGAATAAAAGTTTTGCAAAACATAATAATTTTGTTAAAAACTGTAGTAAAATGGTTTGTTATTTATTACCTCTTGATGTGATTCTTCATTCTCTAGAATTGTCTCCCAGGCAGAGTCATCAGAAATTTCTGTTCTTCTGAAAATACAAAAATGATGTTTAAAAAAATACCAAGCAAAAGATAGATTCCAAGAATCATAAGACAACTCAATAACCATTTTTTCATTAGCTATGTGATTTTCATTAGGAAAGCACATTTTCAAATAACTTCACATACTTTTGTGGGAGAGCACATTTTCTGTCTGTCTGCTTTTCACTTGTTTCAACCTACAATCAAAAGAGCAATTAATTACCTTTTAAAAGTATAAACATTAGCAGTGTTCTCCTTCTTCCCAGGTAGTAACTTGTAAAATGCACACCCTGCAATACCTGTTGTTATTGTTGAAAACCACTGCGAATTCCTGAAAGTTCAACGGTACAAAACCTCTGTACAAAACCCCTAGGGAGCCTCATGAATTCCTAGGGATCTAACTCTGTACAAAACCCCTAAGGAGCCTCATTAATTCCTAGGGATCTAACTCTGTACAGAAACCCTAGGGAGCCCCATTAATTCCTAAGGATCCAACTCTGTACAAAGCCCCTGGGGAGCCTTCCTATGAATCTAACTTTGTACAAAACCCTTTAGAAGCCTCTTTGATTCTTAAGGGCTGGGTGCTAGAGAAGGGTTTCATTATAGCCTCATTGATAGAAACCAAATTGCCAGAACTTTTGTTCTCTATCATCTGGCTTTAGTGACTTCCCTGTACAGTAAGCAGTTCTTTTGTTTCAAAATCAACAATATTTATCATGAAGACCAATAGAAGCCTTTTCATACGAGTCATAATATTCTGTACCAAGACACTACTCAGTCCAAAAGAATAAAAACACTAGCCAAGTTTTAGTTTCAGGGGATGTGGGAGGAGGAAAATGTATTCTTCAGAAAGGGAAAGGGAGGGGTAGGGAGGGGTAGGGAGTTAAAACTAGAAGCTTTAGAAGGGAGAGGGGAGGGGAGTTGAGACTACAAGCTTCAGAAGGGAGGGGGAGTTGAAACTACAAGCTTTAAAAGAAAGGGGGGAAGGGGAGTTGAAACTACAAGCTTTAAAAGGGAGGGGGAGGGGAGTTGAAACAAGAAGCTTTAGAAGGGAGAGGTGTAGAAGAGAGAGCACTACTTGGAGCCTTTACACTACCTTCACTTTTACACTGGGTTTTTCATCAGGATTTGTTTCTACATTTGATAATTCCTGGATTGCTTCTACATCACCAAGGTCATCACCTCCAAAGTCATCACAACCCATCATAAGATCATCTGGAAAAACAATCATCAAATATCAACTGGTGATGGTCCATAAATTAAAATAAAATATAAATGAATAAAAATCTTCATTTATCCTGATTAGACCATTCAGCTGAATTGAGACGGAACAGCTGGTGTAAACTGGTAATCACTAAATCAGCAATATAAATATATAATATATATCCAAAAAGTATATCTAAATAATAGAACAAAAGAAAAATAATTTTTATATGGATAAATATAAATATTTAATAATGAGAAGTACAATTAAGCTCCTTTGTGTCTAAACCTAAAAACTACTTGATACTTTTATTTTTCAAACTAAAGGACCTGAGTTCTCAAAACTCCATCGGGAGATACCTAATTCCAGTCTTTCCCAGAGGTATAATTAATGAACACTATCCCATAAGGCAGTATTTCTTAAAGATCTTTCATGTACTTCTGACCACCTAAGATAAACTAAAGGTGACTATTACAGACCATTCTTCATGCTTACCATCCATCCCTGAATCCATATCCATAGCTGCCTCATAACTCTCCTCCTTCGTTACTCTTGATGGATCTCCAACCATGCTGCTATACCTTCCTTCCTCTCTCTCTGATAGCTCATGTTTCACAACAGTTTTTCCCTTGGCTGGTAAATTTTTGATGTGTCTGGGTTTGGGCGAAGATCTTGGTTCAACTTTAAAAACATTCTGCTGTGGTCCAGATGATTGCTGTTAAGTAACAGAGAGAGATAATGAGATATTGAAGGGGGATATTCCTCTTTGGTGACTCCCACAGATAAAAGGGATCATTCTTGTGCCAGTGGATTTCTCCTGGCTGTGTGCCGGGCTATCAAGGATCTTAGGACAACTCATTAACCAATTCTACCCTTCTAAATACAACAAGAAGACAGACCTGAAGTGGTCTTGGAGTGCTACCAGTTGGTAAAGCTGATGTTGGAGTTCTAAAAAAATTAAAAAACAATTTTAGACCATAAAGATCATGAGTTTGAATCTCCAAGGATATAATACAAAACTCTTTCAGAGATACATTACAATACTGCAAGAAATACCTAAAAACTTGTGGTTTTCCCTTTGAAAATTTCACTGGAGCTGGTCTTGGTTGCTGAATACATAGAATAAGATAATTTGTAATAAATCTCCTTTCCCAACTGGTGTAAAATGCTCAGCAGACTGATTGCCCTGATCAACTATCGCAAGGCTATGGTCTAGCAGCACCCAGTGACCCCTGACACCTTACTTTTCCTTGTGGGTGACTCAGGAATTTTAGTTTTTCATACAAAGCTTGTGCTGGGCACCCTGAATTTCAGTTTCAGAGAACTGGGCTCCATTCAATTTTCCTTAGAGTGCAGCCTTGTATAATGTCTATTAAAAATCTTCAGCTCATAATCTATTTATCAAATATTAATGAAACAATATTGTTTCAAAAGTCATACACACTGAGCAACTTGTTAGTTGACTTGTACAATCGAGAAATATGTAATGTGTATTACATAAAGTCTGAACAAAAAAATTTAATTTTGTCAAGGGAGGTCTGATTGGCAACAGTGACCTTGATTTGATGGAGGACAGGAAAAACTTAGACTCAGGAGCAAACCATATTTTCCTTCTATTTTTTCAAACCACTTTCACCCAGAGTAATCAATTAGAGGGTCTATCAAAATATTAAAGGCATGCTTACATTTCTTATACATACCTCCACTTCCTTAAGAGGATCATTTAACAGATCATCTTCACCAATAGATGTTACTTCAGTCTGCAAAATAGCAGTTTATAGGAAAACTGTACTTAAATTGAACATAGTTAGAGCTTGACCATGCAAGTTTCAGTGCGGCATTCCCTCCATCTAAACAACAATCAATCCCATTACAGTAAATGGAAAGCTGGCTCTCTAACTTAGAACAGATTCTTGTCAGCAGATGTCAACAACTATCGACACCACACAAACAAAACATTTATGACATTTACAGAACAAAAGAACCAAACAGAATAAACTAACAATACCAATGGAGCAAAACTAACTAATCTGGACTGACTTACGTTACAAGAGTCTTACAGCCAATAACATTACCCAAAACTGACCAATCAATTCACAGAGACTGAGCTTGTTGCACCCAAGGGACAACAACTCAAATGCCTTGTGCTTAAGCTGTTAACCCTTTGCTAGGGTGGATCCAGGGGTGGTTCGGTCGAACCCCCTAAATTATTCCTAAAAATGCTGGAAATCATGTTTCCGAAGACCTTATTTTCAAAATCTCCCTGGGGAGCATGCTCTTGGGCAATTCTCCGAACCCCCCTTGACTAAATCCTAGATCCACCCCAGACTTTGGTCACTCTTTCTGACAACAGTCATTCCCAGGACTACTCCTCTTGCTTGTACAATCAGACTACACAATCACTAGTTAATGTTACTATCACGGTCAAAGTCTTAAGCAAGAAAAAACTGTATTCAGCACACTTACCTTAGCCTTCTTTGCTTTGGCACTTGCAGCTAACAGCATCTTGTTAATTGTCTTTGGCTTCACTGTTGGCTTTTTCACATTCTTTAAATAATGAGATAATAACTAGCTTGTTGGAGTAAATATTACACAATATTATAATAACTAGGATGATTTCTATAGCACATTATCTAACAGCATCTTGTTAATTGTCTTTGGCTCACTGTTGGCTTTTTCACATTCTTTAAATAATGAGATAATAAGTAGCTTGTTGGAGTAAATATTACACAATATTATAATAATTATGATGATTTCTATAGCACATTATCCAACAAGATTAGAAAGATATTCACATGAACAAAATAGAAGGCTCGCACATATCGGCCTCTCTGACTTGAATTTGGGGACATTCTTTCCTGAAAAATTCAAACAGTTTTCCATAAATCACTTCTGCAGGGTTTCATGAAGGGTCGGGCACTGGGCAAATTGATCCATTGTGAGGATGCTTTTGCCCATCTTGTTTGATGAGCTGGAGGAAAGTTTATCTTATAAAGAAGTTCAGTTCAAAAAGTTTTGCCTGCCTGCCTATGAAAACCACTTGCCTTCCTACTGAAAACATTTAAATGAAACCCCTGCTTCTGGAAGTTACTTCAAACAAATGGAAAAAAAGATTAATTATTAATAATCAGTCACTAATTATTTATCAACTGACCAGTTGATGGCTCATCATCAAGATCGTCATCAAATATTTCTCGTCCATCATCCACATATCCAGTCCCATCTGAAAAGGAAAGCACATTCAAACCTCGTGTATGCAGACAATACCAGAGTAGAAAAAACATTGTTCATAGCATACTATAAGGATAACATTCCCTTGCATTTACTCTGCATTGGTGTCATTAGTTAATAATGCAAAGAAAGAAAGAAGATGTTTTCATACCCTTGTCTTTGGTTAGAGGGATCCGAAAATTTGCAAACATGAATTGGTCTGTTAACCTTTAAACCCCTTGGAGTGACTAGCATCTAATTTCTCCTTACAATATCACCCCTGAATCACACATTAAGGTCAGGAGAATAAACCAAATGATCACCAACTAAACACATTTACTCAAATTCTCCTAGTCAACACTTTTGAAAATGTATTGAGAATATCCATGCTGACATTAGTGTGTAAAGGTTTAAAAGACTTTGTAATTTATGACCCAACTTGAAGTTTGGTGTTGACCCTATAATTCAGCAAGAACCCTAAAAAAAAAACATTCCACACATCTATGAACACAGCTCTTACCATCATCAACCACCCAATCTTGCTCCTGTCGTTTCCTAACAATGTCAGAGTATCCATCTTTATTCACCACCTGATAAACATCATCAATATTTCTGACCTGGTGGGAAAAAATACGAGTCTAAATTTTGGGAATAAATGTATTAAACCCATGGCAGTATAGTTTTCCTGATGGTGATGATTTATGTTTAGTATGCATAGATGGTCACAGAAAAGGGAATAAGCCACAATATCTCTTAACCTTAATCCAAAGAAATATGTGGAAAAGTTTGGGAGATTTCTGTTTGAATAAATCATTGCTTGGAGGAGGGGATGGGAGGGGTGGTGAGGGAAGTCTTTACAGGGGGGGAGGGACGTCTTCACAAAGTGACCTTCCTTTGATGTGTGAAGAGAATGAATGAGGAATTAATTTAGTTTCTCTTTCTTTAACTCTCAAACTCCCAGAGGTAATTTACAAGTAACTTCTCTCTAAAATGTCCATACATTGTGCAGCAAACAGATCATGAGAATTTTCAAACTTATCACGAAGAAATTGTCTTGATCTTACGCAAAATTCTTGTAACCATTTTACAAAGAAATGTATAGCGTCTAGAAGGGAGAATTAACAATCAGATCCTGCGAGTTAGATCCTCAAACGCACGATCCTCAAACGTTCTTATACACTGACTGGCGCTTATTAGAATGGTTTACTAGTCAACAGTACATAGCTTTAACTCATTTTCATGAGGAAACATCTGCTGAGGTCTCCCAGCTTTCATCCTAACCGGTCTCCAATTAAATCAAAGAAAACGATGTCAAAGATTTCAATGGCCTGTATTATATAGCTGGTCCAGATATCACGATAAAACGTAAAAGTGTACAGAAATCTGCAACTGTTCACGTTTAGAATTATTGATCATGGCCGCTCTACTTATGGAGTTAACTTTATACCTCAAACGTCGATCTCTCTCCAGTCTCACGAAATTTCCTGGTGAAGAATTCACAATAAAGTTGGTTTATTATGCACTCGAGAAAAATAGCAAAAACTAGAAAGACATGAGCAGAATTTTTAGGGCAATACCAGAATGACTAACACAGAAGTGTGTGAGTTCTTTATAACTTCCCCACTAACCAATACAAAGAAGATACAGGTGACAGGCCCTGCAGATTTCTTGTCCTCATGAGAGAAGACTAGTGTAACGGCAGGCGAACATCAAGGCCGAATGTATTGCCGAGAAAATCGCGACCGGAGAAAAATACCAGAACGGGTGGAACTTTACAGAGACCGAGGCGACATTCACATCACATTTATTAATTGATCTCGTAAACTGAAATAAACAATGAAGGACTAGCGTAAGGCAGTTGCACAAACAAACGTTGCAAGGCACTAGCGATCGACAAATGAAAACCCTCAGAGGTAACAAAATAGAACTAAACAGGCTAAATGCAAACAACCAGAAACGAGCGGAACTATAGAACTAATATAAAGAAATCGACTCAGATATCCACGCGGCCACCAGGTCGCGGTACGTAAAATCACAATGATCCAACATAAAATGAATAATATCTTAATTGAACTGCGAACTGGGCTAACCACAAGCAATCAGGATAAATTACGATGAAACGAACTTACATATCTGTCCCACGACACCGTAGGCCTTTATAATCTCTTTTTGTAGACCACAGCGAAAAATGTCTACTCCACACACACGCTCCGCACGTACTAATTCAATCACATCCAAAGATAGCTAAAGAACCTAACTGTAACGTAAAGCACTGTCACGCAAGTGACGCGTGTAACTGTAACTTAAAGCGCCGTCACGCAAATGACGCGCATCAACAGCTAGAGTGTCTAATCATTTGCAGATGTCATAGCAAGGAAGCACATTCTCCTCAAGCATTTTAAGACCCTGAGTGTGGTCCGGTCTGGGGCTGGAACCCTCACTCTCCCGCACAGCAATCTGGTGCTCTACAACATAAGCTAAGCAGGCAGCAGTTACAAAGCAAGGTTTCCATGTATTCCTACAATTTAAGAAAGAGAGATTGGAGAGGGGTGCAAGAGGAGCACTAGTTTAAATATTGTGCCCTAGGGGGTGGGCGCTTATTCAGGGAAGGGTGCCCATCAGAGCTCAGGCTCTTGTTTGAAGCAATACAGTAGACCTACTTTTCTTCCCTGATCACTTCAATGTTACTTGATTTATCACTATATTTTTATTTAATTTTTAAGGTTAAAAGATGAGCTTTCATTTAGACTATGATGTTGCAGTTATTGGAGCAGGGATTTCTGGGCTAGCTGCAGCAAAATGTCTGTTGGATGACAAATTCAAAATCATTGTTTTTGAACAGACTGACCATATTGGAGGTCTGTGGCATTTTACAGAGCATGGATATGGAGTTATGCGGTTCACTCATATGTATGTAGGAAAAATAACATTACTTGTTGTACAAACTGCTGTGTTTAAAAAGATCTCCATTCCTGAAAAAAACTGTAACTTCACCTGTATAAATTTCAATAACTTTTTATGTGGGTTTGGCATCGCCAATCTGCTGCTGAAATGGCACTTGTCAGGTTCATTCATCGACAATGTCATCTTTTCTCATCAGTAAAGGTCTATGGTGTTCATGTGATAAACAAAATAATACATGGTTGCTTGTAGAAATGGAATTTCTCTTGTAGTGCTCAACTCACTTCTCATGTTGAACTCAAAGCGGTCTATTGTAACCTACCCTGTAATTCCTTGAAGTGATTAACATGTGACTTCTCCCTAGAACATCTATACATTATCCAACAAACAGGTAATGAGAATACACAAACTTTTCAGGTAGAAGTTGTCTTGATCCAACAACAAATTTTCATTTCTCATTTACAAGGAATTGTACAGCAGCTGTAAGGGAGAATTAACAATCAGATCTCAGGAGTGAAAGGGTCCAGTGACTTGGGGCATTTTTTTCCGTGCACCCAGGCTTCAGTTTAAAGTTTAATTACCGGCATGTCTCGTACTCACATGAGTCACTGAATGCTAAACTCAGAATCTTTGTTCCACAGAAATGTCTCAAAACACAACTACTGCTTCTCTGACTTCCCATTTCCTGACGACATTCCTGATTATCCTCACCACTCGCACATGGCAGAGTATATCAACAACTATGCTGGACATTTTGGTATCAGAGAACATATTAGTTTCAAAACGAAGGTGGTTCCCATTGCGCAGCTCCCTCAGAGATGGAAAATAACATGAGTGAAAGTGGACAGTGCAGGAATGCATCAAGTTGGTTCTAAGGAAACCTTTGTCAAGTGTGTTACCATAGCAACTGGGCATCATGCCAAACCAAACATGCCTCACTTTGATGGTCAGGAAACATTCACAGGCAGAATACTCCATAGTGTTGACTATAAAGATGCAATCAGCAATGAGGTCATGGGAAAGAAGATTGTGGTTGTTGGTATTGGAAATAGTGCTGTAGATGTTGCAGTCAATGTGGCAGAATTGGGAAGGAAAAAACCCGTCTGTATTTCAACAAGATCTGGTGCATGGATTATACCCAACTACGTCCATGGTTACCCAACTGATCATTATGCCTGTCGTCTGTTCTTTTGGCTTTCATGGAGTTTGTCAAATTTTGTCTTTCAGTTGATAGTTCTAAGTGTGGTGGGAAGCCCTTGGCACTGGAATTTAAACCCCAAAATGAAAGCTAGTCAAACCCAGCCCACTGTAAGCCCCACGCTAATTCATCACTTTCAGAGGAGGAACATTGAAGTGAAACCTGCCATTGCAGCATTAGATGGAAACAATGTTACTTTTACCGATGGGACAAAAACAGCATCTGATGTTATAGTCTGTTGTACTGGGTATCATATTGATCTGCCATTTTTAGATGACAAAGTTAAAGCTCAAGTTTTGGAGGAAAGCACCAACAAAATGAAGCTCTTCAAAAATGTTTTTGCTCCAGAAATTGGAGCCTCATTAGCATTCGTAGGTTTTATGCAGCCAGCTTCTGGTGGTCTACTGTCAGTTTCTGAAATCCAAGCTCAATGGTTTTCAGAGCTGTGTAAAGGAACCATCAAACTCCCTTCGATAGAGAAAATGTTCCACAACATGAAGCAAGACCAGCAAAGAAGTGAGAGCATCTACTATGCCTCAGCAAGACACACCATTCAACAAGACCCCATTCCTTACATTGACGAGATAGCGTCTTATTTCATTGCAAGGCTGCAGCTATGGAGACACCCCTCCTTGGCTTGGAATTTGATTATAGGTTATTGTGGGCAGCTCAGTGGAGACTGCAGGGTCCACACAAGTGGAGCAAGGCTAAAGAAGTTATACACTCTGTTCCCATCACCCCACTCATGTATTATGGAACCATCACTTTCCTTGTGTTGGTAATGTTCATTGTAACCTTTATCATTCTTAAATTTTGTTAAACCAGAAACTTCACACCCTAACATCAACATGCATATTCTCCCTACTGTTCTCTATACATTTCCTAAAGTATTGACAAGGAGAATTTGTTTAATGATCAAGAGCTTCTCCAGGTGGTGATCATTTCCTTAATTCTCAGGACCTTGATGTGTGATCCAGGGATGATATTGTAAGGAGAAATTAGATGCTGGTCACTCTTGGATTCAAAGGGTTACCATGACATTTTTTCCACTCTTCTTGTCTGTTAGATTTTATACTCTTTTTTTTCTTTCTTTGGTTTTTCTTCTTTTTTTTTTTTTTCAATAAGAAAATAGGGAACAAGCAGATGAGCGACCGAGAATTGAGCCACTTTAGTAAATAGCGGTTACCGACGAAGAAATTAACTAAATTATCAATCAGAATCTTACTTAGGAGGATCATATTGAGCACATGCGTAATAAGATAAACAAGAAGCTAGGCCTTTTGCGGCGCATCAAGTCGTGTCTCCCTCTAAGCGCAAGGATAACTTTTTTTAATTCTTTTGTTCTGCCCCTTTTTGACTACGGCGATATTATATGAGGAGACCGGGGCAACACTACACTTATGGCGGAGGTACAGATCCTTCACAACAAGGCTGCGCGAATCATTTTAGATCTTCCTCCCCACTGCTTCCGCGAGCGATGCACTTTCAAAGCTCAATTGGAAACCTCTAGAAAGGTGGAGAGCGGAGCATCGTGGTATTTTTATGTTTAAGGTAGTTAAACAGGCCCACAAATTAAGGTAGTTAATAACCTTTTTATGCACACTTTTCACTATTCTTTTAACAGCAACTATCATAACTATAATACACGATCCAAGCGAGATATCCGCAAATCATTCGCACACAGAAGATGGGGGGACTGGATAACAATAAATTTTGCAGCGAACGCTTTGAATGCCTTACTCCTTTCCCTAAGAGATGTGCCCACCTTAAGCCTGGTATCAAGAAAGCACTATTTTAATTAGTTTCGTTTTTCGCATGTTAATTTTCAAATTAATGTAGTTTTATCTTCATATTTTTCGATATGTATTTTTTTCTTTTTATTCTTAAGCAATTATATTTTATGTAGTTACCTTTAAAGGACCCCTCTGAAAAACCACTTTTTTGTGATGTTGGCATCCTCAATAAAGATTAACTATTATTATTAAACCGAACAACGTTTTTTAAAGTATTGTATCACTCCTAAAAAATGTTGAATCATACACGTAATGTTTCAGTGATAGTAAGGATCATATGAAGAGTGATGAAGAAATTTTGTTTCGATTCGAAGTCAGAAAAATGACTTTGCTCAATAATGACGAAACTCGTGAGCTGTCAGCGCTTAATTTTTTCTTATACCCACAAATTAAATCTAGCAAAATATGTGCTGTTTTAAAATCCTTTAACAAATAGAAGTTATTTTTCGAGAATGTCAGTGTATTAAAGAGACTTGTGCCTCTATTAAATAGAGGTTACCGACGAAGAAATTAATTAAACCGAACAACGTTTTCAAAATATTAAAATCGTAACGGTAGCCAATTTACCATTTCAACTTTGTTGATATATTCAAATTATTTCAAAATATTAGATTACTCGCGGAAAATGTCGAATTCATGACGTAATCTTTCAGTGACAGCGTAATGAACATTGAAACAAAGGCCTGATTACGCAATTACCTTCGTTGTGATTTAAAGGAGCAGGAGTTCTATTTTGTTTCATTATCGAGCTTACCCCTATGTTTTTCGTGTGATATTGTTCACAGATTGAATCGCTTACGTAGCTAGTCGTTCCTGTTTGAACCGGTTTACAAGGATAGCCTTGTTAGAGAAAGCCCCCCTTATTATTTCGGAGTTGCAGTTAAGGGATCGAAGGAGTCACATCAGAGTATTTTAGTAACGTTTTGTCTGTTCGAGTTACGCAACGTTGGAGTTTCTTTACGGCTCTAAGACAACTTCAGATGTAAGTCTCAGTCTATTGTATTCCGTTTTGTTTTCCTTTCATTTTCTTTTGTAAGTAGTCTTGCCGCTTTTCCTTATCCTGTACATTGTAATTTTCTTCTTTTAGTTTCACCACACGTGTAAAAAATACTGAGAAGTTAATCAATGCTTTACCATATTGTAACTTCATATGGGAAGACGAAATAAAATGAGTAGTTCTTCAATAATATACGTAAAATTCGGGTCTGTGGTTGTCCTTCGAAGTACCAGTTGTTGAGGTGAAGGTACTAGCCACACTTCCTATCTCGTCTTGATGTTCTCCGGTGTTTTTTGGTGCTTCTTATTTTATCTTGTTAGTTCGACATTCGTACTCGATACATATTTGAGTTCTCTCCTTTTGTGATTTCTAACTCACAGCCACTTGCACATTATTTTTTCAGTTTTTTTTTTCTGAGAATAATAATAATAATAACTTTTATTTATATAGCGCTCATATCCTGAGCTCATGGCACTTTATGACACTTTGCGGGGGACTTTACCAGACTGCTAAGCAGCTTACAATCGATTAAAGGCGAATCTAACAGATGCCCCCTTCCCCCAATTCCCAGTAAACAGGCCAGACCACATCACAGTAATCTCGTGAGTGGATTCTTTAACGTCCCCTGCCTAACCAAATTAACCAATTAATAGATGCAGTAGACGGGACCTACGGTTTATTCGTCCTTATCCGAGAACACTAGAATGTCTATACATTTCTTGATGTTATAGAAAGGTAGCACATTCTCCTCAGTTGTTTTAAGACCTTGAGTGTTGGTCCGGCCGGGGCTTGAACCCTCGACCTCCCGCACAACAGTCCCGCTCAGACCGGCAGTTAGCCCAAAATCAATACATATCGTGTTTGTTCTTTGTTTTCCGTTAAACTATTTATCACTACTTCGTTGATCTCTTCACAAAGAAACTCCGGGGAAGTAGGATCCGTTACTCAGAGTATACACAATTCCTGATGCATACACTGAACAAACACGCTGCAGTTTTGCGTATTCCTCGCGTGCCTCCTTGATGTAGCCTTTATTCAGCTTAAAAGCACAAACCCAGAGTTTTCAACACTTGAACGAATTTCTGCTACTTGGAACCCTGCTGAATTGATTTCTGTTGAAAATGTATTACTACCGACCACACCATTTGTTTTTGAAAAGGCAACATGAAAACGTTTCTGGAATAATTAGATTGTTTTCAGCAAATTCCCTAAAGATGAGTACATTACCTTTATCCGTCAATAAAGATACAACAACCCCGAAAAATATCTGAGTTAAGTCCGATTTCGACTTCTTCGGAGTTTTTCTTTTACCTTACTATCCAACGGTG
Organism: Stylophora pistillata; assembly: GCF_964205215.1. Taxonomy (NCBI): domain Eukaryota; kingdom Metazoa; phylum Cnidaria; class Anthozoa; order Scleractinia; family Pocilloporidae; genus Stylophora; species Stylophora pistillata. The sequence continues at coordinate 1,751,627 of NC_142525.1, forward strand.
CTTCGTAGAGTATAAATAACGCCCAAAACGAGAGAAGCGGTTGGACAGGTTTCCTCGCATCGGGTAAGCGACGAGTTGGATTGAAGTTACGAAAAAAAAAATGGCGAACGATTTAAATTATTTTCCTGATGACGAAGAGTCGGAATGGCTGGCGAATATTGATCCAAGTTTATTAGATAAATCAAACGAAGAAAAGCAGTTCGACGACAAGTTTCATCATTTATTGAGGAAACTATGTCACGCATTTCCCGAAAATAAATACCCGCGAAATTCACCCTCACTGAAAAAACCATTTGGCGTGTTGGATTAAAAAATAACTCATTAAACATTTTGTTGTGTAGTATCCCTGAGTATTTTTACTCGCTATTGTATTTTGACTTGACCTACGAGCTCCGCGTCAAAATACGGCAAAACTCGAAAAAATACTCCGCGATACTACACAACAAAACATTTGATAACATATCTATCCAAATGTGCTTTGCAGAGTACAAACAACGCTCAAAACAAGTAAATTAAAATATCTCGCGGTATTTGTACTCCAGAGTACCAGTAAGACATTCCCCCGCACTGAAATAGCAATTTGGCATGTTAGATAATAATTCTCTTATTAAAAGTTCTGTTGCCTGGTATTGCTGAGTATTTTTACGAGTTGTGCCGTGTTTTTCTAAATACGGCACAATACTGGTTGGGCCTCCTAGTGTTTGGTCAGAAATGCATGGTTTCACTTTCCTATGAGTGTTCGCCGTATATTTTCAAAATACAGCACAACTCGTAGGAATACTCAGCGATACAACACAACAAAACGTTTAATAAGATACATATATATTCAAGTGTCTGTTTGTCGGACAACGCTTTTCGAGGTAACCCCTTTTTTAGAACTATGGGTTTGCGGAAAGGCCGGCGGTAGAAATCGTCTATGTTTTGACGGTTGACAAATGACCACATTGAGACCGTCTTGAAGCGGGGACGAAAGTTTTCAGTTCTACTTCAGAGGAGTAAGCATTTTTTTAAAAATAACAAGAAGAAAGAGCGGGTGTATATAGTGGTTATTGTTATTTGGAGAATACTACGGTGGCTTCAAAGTACGGTGGCTTCAAAGGGACATACACTTTCTTTTCTCTTTTTTTTTCACTTGCGACTTAGCTGCTGCTTTCTTGCGACTTAGCTGCGACTTTCTTGCTACTTTCTTGCGACTTAGCTGCGACTTTCTTGCTACTTTCTTGCGACTTAGCTGCGACTTTCTTGCTACTTTCTTGCGACTTAGCTGCGACTTTCTTGCTACTTTCTTGCGACTTAGCTGCGACTTTCTTGCTACTTTCTTGCGACTTAGCTGCGACTTTCTTGCTACTTTCTTGCGACTTAGCTGCGACTTTCTTGCTACTTTCTTGCGACTTAGCTGCGACTTTCTTGCTACTTTCTTGCGACTTAGCTGCGACTTCCTTGCTACTTAGCTGCGACTTTCTCGCGACTTAGCTGCGACTTTCTTGCTACTTTCTTGCGACTTAGCTGCGACTTTCTCGCGACTTAGCTGCGACTTTCTCGCGACTTAGCTGCGACTTTCTTGCTACTTTCTTGCGACCTAGCTGCGACTTTCCTGCTACTTTCTTGCGACTTAGCTGCCTGGTGCATCAGCCGGCCAGGTTGTTTTATTTGAAAATAACGTAGACTCCTATAAACAATAGGTAGTCTGTTTTGCCTTGGCTTTACAGTATCGCTATGAAGTTTTTCGCCGTTTTCACTTTCATTTCGGTGAGCTCTACATCGCTGGGAGTGCTTCCATCTTACTCTCCGGCAATAAGGAACAATGCAGTAATGCGCGACGAGATGATCAAGGACTACTTCAATCTTGGGCTTACTGTACCTGAAATTGCATTATTTCTCTTAAGTGTACATGGTATCGGGATCTCCTTAAGACAACTGAAAAGAATACTCAGACGGTTGGGATGTACAAGACGTCGGCATCGAAGTAATTTGAATGCGGTGGTAGAAGCAGTCGAGGAGGAACTCAAGAGGAGTGGAAGCCTTCTCGGATATAGAGCAATGCATCAGAGACTCATCAATCAGCACGGTCTTGTTACTACGAGGGAAGTCGTTCGACATGTTTTGAGGGTTTTTGATCCGGAAGGGGTGGAGCATAGGTCACAGCATAGACTACGACGACGAATTTACAGGTGTAAAGGACCAAATTACTTATGGCACATTGACGGCTACGACAAACTAAAACCGTTTGGATTCTGCATTCATGGTGCAATTGATGGCTTTAGTCGAAGGATCCTATGGCTGGAGGTTGCATCTTCGAACAATGACTCTCGTATAGTAGCTCAATATTTCTTAGACTATGCAAGACAGTTAGGAGGTACGGCAAGGATTGTACGTGGAGATAGGGGATCTGAGAACAGGAACCTAGCAGCTATTTAGCGTTTCTTTCGGCGGTCCATGAGTGACGAATTTGCAGGTGATAAAAGGTTCATGTATGGGAAATCTACAGCAAACCAAAAAACTGAAGCATGGTGGGGACGTTTGAGGCAAGGATGTGCAGAATGGTGGATTACATTTTTTAAGAATGGCTGCCTGTAAGGATCGAGAATCGTCCGTCAGCGACCATTTTGGCGAATTGCTCATATTTTGCTCAACGATACCCTTTGGTAAACTGTTTTCAAAAATCAAGTTTAAAAGTTCCGACGAGTGTTAATTTTTCAGAAATTTGCGAAAATTTGAAAACGCGGTTTAAGTGCGGTTTTCCGCCTGGCAAATTGTCCAAAATTCACTGCAAAACCCAAGCTCCGTTGAAGGCTTAAAATGAATTCAGTTAACACCAAACTTCACACGTTTTAAGAAAAAGTCTTCCCATTCGTTTGTGTTATGTTAATTTTTCCGTACACAGCTATATTGTAATTTTTTTTTTGTCCCTTAAGCAACACCCTCAAAAAGTGCTGTACATGGGGCGAAAAATAGGTAAAATTTAACGCGATAAAAGTATACCTGGTACATAATTTTTTAAATTTTTACTTAGATATTCGTAATAAAATGGCATTATTCAATACCTGAGTAAAATTTGAAGCTTTGAATCGGAACGCTTCCTTTTGAAAATACCACAAATGTTTGTGTCCTGGGCGAGCAAAGACATATGTTGTGTAAACAAACGCTAATCTAATTATTCCCTGCCAGGTAGAAAAAGGTTTTGAAATCAACTTTAAGTTTGGAAATTTTTAGCTATTATGCCACAAGATATTAGGTGAAAGGGAAATCATCCATTCAGAGTTGCGTGAGAGCAGAAAGAAAATAAAATCAGTGTCGAAAATGTACATACGGTTGTTACACCGATCACCATTATGCAAATTACGACCTCAGCTGTAGGAAAACTATGATATCTCTTGCTCATTTTGTTGAACGACTCTTTTAACCATTTTGGTGAATTGCTCATATTTCGCCCAAAGAAACCTTTCAGTAAACCCTTTTCAAAAATCATGTTTTTAAGTTCCAGCGATTCTTAGCTTTTCATAAATTTACGAATATCTGAAAACGCGGTTTCAGGTTACCTGAGTTCAGGCTCCGCATGTCGCACAGTCAAAAACTAACTGCGAAAACCAAGCTCCGCTCAAGGCTTAAAATAAAATCAGTCAAACTTCACACGTTGTAAGGAAAGCTATTCTTATTCAATTCTGGTGAGTATATTTTTTCGGGCACATCGATTTTGGGATCACTTAAGCCCTTGAAAGAACATCCTTACAGACTACGCACAATGGCGTTGAAAACAGGTGATATTTCGCGCGAAAAAAATGTAGCTGTTACCTGACACTTTGGATTTTTAACAATATATTGGTCAAACAATGCTATTTCCATTCACTGTGCAATTTTTGATGCTCTGAATCGCATTGCTTCCTTTCGAAAATGTCAGAAGTGTTCGTGACCTGAGCGAGCAAAATTATGCAAAGTGTGTAAACAAATAACTGGGTAATTTAACCATATTGAGTTGTTAAATATCCAAATTAAATTCGGTGTCCGTTGTAGTGACTTATAGCTTGTAAAATGTAGAGAGTCAGGTCAAAAATTTTGCAAGATGTTTGATAAGGTTCTCCAAAACATTTTGGGCTGAAAAATCTGCAAGTGAAGTACACATTACATTACCACCTTCTCACATTCAAGTAATGCAAAAGATACATTCGAAAGAAGCTACTTAAGACTCTATTCCACACTGATAATCTAAATACTTTTTATCTTTTACAATGAGAACTCATTTTCTGTAAGTATAAATACAAAGAAAGGCGCCTTATGACCTTCAAAGTAATTTAATACAAGAGAACAGGTGTTATTCTCCTGGTAAGAAAAAGGTTTTGAAATCAACTTTAAGTTTGGAAATTTTTAGCTGTTATGCCACAAGATATTAGGTAAAAGGGAAATCATACAATCGGAGTAGCGTGAGAGCAGAAAGAAAATTAAATCAAAGTCGAAAATGTACATACGGTTGTTACATCGATCACCATTATGCAAATTACGACCTCAGCTGTAGGAAAACTATGATATCTCTTGCTCAGTTTGTTGAATGACTCTTAAACAATTCAATGGTTGTTTTTCATATATATATAGAGATAATATGTATATATTGATCAATAATTCCTGAGAATGTAGGGGGAGAACAGCATTCTGTACAAGCATTTCAGTGTACCAATGCGAATTATTTCTATTTATCATAAACCGACGTCCGATCCCAGCAAACACGCACCACATGAGACCCTAAATGGGCTGTCATAAATATACCAAAGACTGAAAAAAACACAAACTTCACTCAAGGTCTGATAACCACACGATAACACTTTTACACTTCAATCTCAGATTTACTACAAAGGGCAAAGGATAGTGTGTCGGTATACCCAGTATACTGTGGGAAAGGAAGATTCTCGTGTTTCTCTGAAAGAAGGCTGGGCTCTCAGAGTAATAAAGAAGGCTTACAGATTCAACGAAAAACAAAAGTCGTACCTTCTGTCTAAATTTCGAATAGGGCAGACGACAGGCCACAAGCTTGACGCTGAGGTAGTTGCTCGAGATATGCGGCGTGCCCGGGGCACCGATGGTGCACGACAAGAAATTTCCAGTCATCGGAATTCCTCACAACTACCAAGATCACCTCTTTCTTCTCAAGACAGAGTGCGTTAGTACGCCAATGAGATGCTGATGACAGTGATATCCGAGCAGCTCAGAGTAGAGGAGAGTAATTTTAGCGAGGCAAAGGAGACTGTCACTTCAATACAACTTGACCATCCCCTGATCAACGATCAGTACGATCTTTGTGAAATGGCGTTAAAGGACTCTTTGAAAATCTTGAGGCTACCCATGTTGCAGCACATGTGTGAAGATCTTGGCCTCAATATACCATCAAAGCCCATTCGTAAAAAGGCCCCGTACTTGGCTCTACTGAAAGAGATTGTCAGCAAATGTACTTACCAAAAGTCATCATGATGCTGACTTTCTCTTTTGTTTAGCAGAATAGGAAAGCGAGGAAGAAACGAATGAACGGCGTATCGTTCCTAATCGTCAGTTAGTGGTTATCTTATTTTTTAAAAATGCACGTAGGCCGGATCAGAAGTTGTTGCGTTTTGTTTTGTTTTTCTTTTAATCATGCCAGTATGGACCCTCACTTTTCTTTTCTGGTCTTCACGTAAGTAATGAAGTTTACTCATCTGGTAGCCGAAATATGCAAACTGACGGATGCGGGAGTATCCAACCTACATTTCTATCCGCTCATGTTTTAATGCGGGATTTCTTTCTCTAATTTAACGACGTCGTCCTTTCAGTTGCGGTTTTTTAAACGCGCGTATGTTCAAGCACCCCCAAAACGTTTCCAATTACGTTACGTTGCGTGACATTTATAATTACCAGGAGAATAACACCTGTTCTCTTGTATTAAATTACTTTGAAGGTCATAAGGCGCCTTTCTTTGTATTTATACTTACAGAAAATGAGTACTCATTGTAAAAGATAAAAAGTATTTAGATTATCAGTGTGGAATCGCGTCTGGCAAGATGGATATTGCGAGATGCAACGACATGGAATAAAATTTCATGACTGTATACCCGGAGAAAAACAGTTAGAGCAATGGTTTTCTAAAGACGGTGGATTACTGGTGATGGATGATCTTATGACAGAAGGAGGGAATGAGAAAGAGGTGTTGGATCTTTTCACCAAACATTCTCATCACCGCAACATTACTGTCCTTTACTTGTGTCAAGACATGTTTCCACCAGGCAAATACGCTAAAAGTATTTCCAGGAATGCTCATTACGTGGTCGCTTTCAAGAATCCGCGTGATCAACTAGGACTTAAAAATTTATTGTTGCAAGCTTTTCCGATGACATGGCAAGATATTATGCAAGTGTATTTTGAGGTCATACAACGACCATTTGGATATATCACCCTAGATTTACACCAGGCTAGTAATGATGCGAGACGATTATACAGCCATCTTTTAAAGCATGAAGGATGTATGCGGTTTTACACTAAGAAAAATGAGCTTTGCGGCTCTTCATAAAACATTGAATGCTAATGTCATTTCTTTATTTTTGGTGCATTTTAATGAGACATATCATTTACATTTACATCAAAACTCTCGGGTAGAATAAAAGATTTTACTTTAAATTGTTTGGTTTCTTCCTCTCTCCTCCTCCTCCTCCTCTTCGCTACCCTGGCTCCAGAGGTTTCTCTTTTTCTCCCTGTTTACAATCCTTTCGGGCTACGAAGCAGCGAGATTGGCCGAGCTGCGTAGCAGCGTCTCTTTTTCTCGGAGCCGCGAGAAAGGATTGTAAACAGGGAGAAAAAGGAGAGAAAAAAGAGAAACCTCTGGAGCCAGGGTACCTCTTTGCGCGCGCCTCCGGAAAAAACGCAGCCTCCGGCTGCGTCTGTGTGTTTTACCCGAGCGATACCATGTTGGAATATTATTCAAAAAACTAATCAAGGGTGACCATGAATGCTGTCGATAGTTTAGACATTACATGGCGAACAAATCAAACGTAGTCGTAATCGAACTAGAAAGTATCGCAGTTAAAAAAAATTTCTTTTACCGATAAGGAGTCTTTGAGAAGAATGATGTGACATGCTAGAGCAACTATGACTCCTCATCATTTCAATCACAACATTAGAGATTCCAAAGAGACCGCAGCCAATGAAGCATTTAAACATGATGACGCATTTCAAGAATACAGGAAACAAATTATGACATCCATTTATAATTACACAAAAACATATATTAAATCATTGTAAAAATTAATTTTTTCTTGTAAAAGTCTGTATGCAAGCGTGTGAGATAATAATACATGTTTTGATTTGAAAAATTAACTCATTTTATCTGCGGTTTAATCCCTCCACCATCTTGGATTTCATTGTTTCCTTTGTTTCCGACGCCATCTTGGATTTCATTGTTTCCGTTATTTTTTAAACTCCAACCCTCCCCCTAAAAAAATCTCTCGTACACCTGAATCATTTACCCTAAAAAACACGCTCCCCTACACCTACACCCTATCAATACATTATCATCCAACCCCTCAAAACCCCTCTTACACCTACACCATATGAATACATTATCTCTCGGTTGAGTCACTCGGATCCAGGCTCTGCGGGATTCGGCGGTAAGGCGCCATAGACTACTTTTGTGGATACTCTATCTATTGTCCTAGTATATCATTGTGCGTGATTGTGGATACTCCTCAATTATGAACTTTATAGCTACATTCCCCTTATACATTTCCCTCTAATTTTCAAATTGTGGATACTCACAATCTGTGTACTCTACCGTGTTGTCATATCTGTGTATCGTCTTAATCCCTTCGCCATCTTGAATTCTATTGTTCTCATTGCTTGAGATTCTGATTGCTAGGGTTTGAACACGCGTAAACCTACACGCTGTCTTACATTACCTTTACCGCGATTGTGGATACTCCTCAATTATGAACTTTATAGTCACATTTCCCCATACATTTACCTCTAATTTTCAAATTGTGGATACTCACAATCTGCGTACTCTATCATGTTGTCATATATGTGTGTCGACTTAATCCCTTCTCCATCTTGAATTCTATTGTTCTCATTGTTTGAAATGATTGTTAGGGTTTGAGCACACGTAAACCTACACATTACCTTACCCTACTTTTTCCGTGATTGTGGATACTCTATCTATTGTCCTAGTATATCATTGCGCGTGATTGTGGATAATCCACCTTAAGTGTAACCTTTGTACCTACATTTTCCCATACATTTCCTTCTAATTTTTCGAACTGTGGATACCTAATGTCCCAGAATCCCCATATATCTACTACTGAGAACCCGTAGTAAAAAATTAATAATGGCATGGTTCACATCGTATTTTGCTATTTTGATAGAGGCCTTAGGTAGCATTTTAACGCGAACGACTACGGAAAAAATGGAAGTTTTGTCACTTTCCTTTCTGTTTCTGAATTTTTCCAAAACTTTTGCACTTATAGCGAGGGCTCTATTTTATTTTGCCTTGGAAGAAAATTGACAGGTATCAGATATTAATTTTTTTTGTTCTTCTCGTTTATCTCGAACAAACGGTTCAATAGCAAGTAACAAACGGGTTTTAAAGGCTGGTTTTCACTTGCGATGGAATCGTAGTCGGAGTCGTAATCAGAAGCGTGGAGCGATACGATCTAGTGGAAATCAAACCGACGGAGTCGGAAGCAGAACACCGATTCTGCCTATGACTCCATCACTTACGATCTAGTGAAAACTGCATTGTCGGAGTCGGAAGCGGAAGCGGAAGCGGAAGAATAAACCAATCACAATGCTCGATTCCATCTTTCCAAAATGCACAAATAGCCGTAACAAATTTAAACGTTTGAGCTTGACTGAAAAAATACGAAATCAAAAGTTAAATTACTCGAAACCTACCGAAAGTCACCGAAAGTACAATTCACGATCACCAAGTCGTAGTTCGCTGACGAGGTTAGCATACCCTTCCTAAGCTGCTCGACGTCGATAGATATCACGAACACAAAATTTCTTTCTTTTTCGAACGGTATTATTCCCGTATTGTGTGTGCCTGCGCAAAATAATGATTAATAAGAGCCAAAGTTACTCTTCGTCCGCCATGTTGTCTTTGGCGCCAAAGTTTGTACTTACGCTCTAATTCGCTGCGCTCAGACGAACGTAAATTATTTTCTCCTTAAATACTATAGGAATACAACACCAAAGGAATGATGGTTGGATGCTCAGGCAATCCAAGCTCACATTTATTCATAAAATTGACGAAAGAATATTACAATTAAGGTACCCTAACTGCTACAATCCCAAGTTATCAGTTATTTCTAGACGCTTAATTACGTCTTCAAGGACATACATGTCTTGAATTCTTAAATACTTCCCTACATCTCGTATACGAGAGCTTGCTTCCATATAACTTGTAAGTATCGGAAGATTTGAACAATATTAAAGGTCTAAAGAGTGCAAATTGCCGTTGAGATCTACCTCAGCCATCAGAATGTTTCTTTCTAGGAGGGCAACAGGACAATATCTACTAAACAATCTCTCACTATGAACCCTATTCCATTCTCTGTACACGTATTTTTGGCACGGGGAACAAACACACACAAATGATTAGGCAAAAATTCCAGATGGCTAATCAAAATATTGCTAAATTCATCATAGCGAAGAAACCCCGCGAAACCTAACGAGCACATGCAAGCTAAACGCAAGTACCTCAGGTTAGCTGAAGGAGCATACTTATCAATGACTTTCTTAATAATATCGGCAGAGATGGGTTCCTTCTTAGAAACAGCTGGTTTGGTGCGTTTAGCTGCTTCTAATAAATTATGGCAAATTGCTGCATCCAAAGGATTGCTAATGATGCCAGGAATAAAGGAATGAAATCATTTAAGGGCTGCATGTGTCAACGATAGTGTTGCATAAGACTTGAATCTAACGTATACCTCGTGAAGGTAAGAAATTAGAACCGAAACCGAGAAAGGAAGCGACGGCTGAATACCGGAGAAATTACACCATCTTGAGAACTTTACGATTTATTTTGTATCTTTTAACTGTGGAATCCGCCTTAAAGTTCATTAAAAAGGACAGAAGATCTTTGGTGTTTGGTTTCACGTGGTCGGGGATGTTTTCCCAGTAACCTTGAGTGGTAAACATCTGATGAAAACAAAAGAAGACAACACAAAAGAGGACGGAAAACATTTAAAAGAAACGCCGCAAACTAAAATACAAGATTCAAAGCAACAACCGGTCTCCGAAAACAGGCATGCGCCACCTTTCTATCGTATGCACAAGCGTTCTACTACCACATAAACTACCTCAGAATATAAGCTGGAGACGATAAAGTGCCCTCCTAATCCGAGGCCAGCGCCCTCTTGTCGATGTATAATCGGACAAGCGTCCTTATACCTACCAAACAAATCTCAACTAAATCATTACTGATCATCTTAAGAGTTACAGGGACCCGGTGGTCAAGCAATGAAAACTTCATACGGACCGCTAACATTTGTCCAAAAAATCTCTTAGAGCCTAGCAACGAATTGGTGTTCCGACCATGCTTCAGAACAGTCTTTCCGCTGAACAACTTATAATCTATCACAAAACTAAAAAATTTTCTAGCAATGATAGGCCAAAAATACGACGAAGGCCAGAATGGAACGACTTAAGTAGCCACAGCCTTGGATATATACAAATAGTGAATTGTTCTATGGATTAGATTTACTGGGGGCACAACGAGGAAATTTTCCCCTGTCAGATTCTGAACGAAGAAATCAACTCCGCTATAACCTGGATTCCAAAATCTTGAAAAAGACTTGTTGATTTTCTTATTATAGAAATTGGCAAAACAGTCCACTGTATGTCGCCCCCAAGTATAATCCAGGAATTCAAAACAGGAAGTTGCGATTTGCCAATCATCTACATCAATAATACGACTAATGAAGTCCGCCCTATCAAGATTAGTTCGGGGAATCCATTTTACTTCCAATTCGATTTCATTATCGACGCAAAACTGAAAAATCTTAAGGGCTACAACGTGTAGATCTTTCCTCATGCTTCCAACTTAGATAATTCTAAAAGCATTTTGACTGCCAGAAAACCATTTAATGTAAGCGCCATTAAGAAGGGGCAAAAATGACTCAAGAGCAAATATAATAGCTGTTAACTCCCTCCAAGTAGTCCCTCTCGCACACGTAATAATCCTATTGTGTTTCCACGCGAAGAGGAGGTTAGTGAGTCCAGAACAATGGCAACTCAAATTGGACGCCAAGTTTACATTCGGTGTATACACATAGTGTTTCAGTGACAGTAAAGATCAGATGACGAGTGAAAAAGTCATTTAGTTTCGATTTAAAGTCGCAAGCTGTCCGCGCTTAATTCTTTTTTTTACCAACAAATTAATCCCAGAAAATGGTCAGCTGTTTTAAAATCCTTTAACAAAGAGAAGTTATTTTCCTAGAATATCAATGTATTAAAGAGAATTGAGTCTCTCTAGTAAATAGAGGTTACCGGCGAAGAAATTAACTAAACCGAACAACATTTTCAAAATATTAGATTACTCATGGGAAGTATCGAATTCTAGACGTAATGTTTCAGTGACAGTGTAATGAACATTGAAAAAAAAGGGACTTTGATTACGTAATTACCGTCGGTCTGATTGAAAGCAGCTTGAGTTCTGTTTTGTTTCGTTATCAAGTTTACCCCTAAGTTTTTCGTGTGATATTGTTCACAGATTAAATCGCTTACGTAGCTAGGCGTTCCTGTTTAAACCGGTTTACAGTGATAGCCTTTTAAGAGAAAGCCCTCCTTATTATTGTGGAGTTGAAGTTAGGGAATCGAAGGGGTCACATCGGAGTATTTTATTAACGTTTTGTCTGTTCGAGTTACGCAACGTTGGAGTTTCTTTACGCCTTTAAGACAAGATCAGATGTAGATTGCAGTCTATTTTATTCCGTTTTGTTTTACTTTCGCTTCATTTTGTTATTATTCTTGGCGCTTTTCCTTATCCTGTACATTGTAATTTTCTCCTTTTTGTTTCACCGCACGTGTAAAAAATACTGAGAAGTTAATCAATGCTTGACCATATTGTTACTTCATATTAGAAGACGAAATGAAATACATAATTCCTCGATATACGTAAAATTTGGGTCGGTGGTTGTCCTTCAAAGTAACAGTTATTGAGGTGAAGCCACTAGCTACACTTCCTGTCTTGCCTTGATGTTCTCCGGTGTCTTTCGGTGCTTATTATTTGATCTTCTTAGTTCGACATTCGCACTCGATACACATTTGAGTTCTCCCCATTTGTGATTTCTGACTCACAGCCAATTGTACATTACGTTTTCAGGTTTTTCGTTTTTTCTAAGAATCCACAGAAAGAAAGCAAAATCAGAACATATCATGTTTGTTCTTTGTTTTCCGTTATACTTTTTAACACCACTTCGTTGATCTCTTCACAAAGAAACTCCACTGATTGTAACTCTAGCCAGTTTTTGTTGCCTGTCCAGGCCTCCGCCTTTGGTTTTTTGGCGCCCTTTCTGGTCACGTGACCATGTTAGTTAAGCGGTAGTGTGGTCGACTAGCGATTCACAGTTGGATATTTTAGATCGTTTTGGGCGCTCGTTTAGCGTATTTTTTCCAGAATTTATTGTATTTCAAGGCTGGACAAGGTTAGATTTCATCTGTTTTCAATTTTTGCTGCCTTTTTGTGATTTGTATTTGCTTTAAATTCGATTTTATTTACGACATCGATCGTCACCCTAATTAATCTTTTCTGTTTGTATTGTTTTCCTTTATTTCTTTAGTTTTACGACTTTGTTTGAGTCAGTAAATTCACCAGCCATAACTGCATCGGTTTGTTTGATCGTTTGTGGTTACACTGATGTAGGGTCTGTTACTCGGAGTTTACAATTCCTGATGTATATACTGAACAAACACACTGCAGTTTCGGGTATTCCTCGCGTGCCTCCTTGATGTAGCCTTTATTTAACTTTGATGCACAAACCCAGAATTTTTTAACATTTGAACGAATTGCTGCTACCTGGAACCCTGTTGTGAAAATCTATTACTGCCGACCACACCATTTGTTTTTTAAAACGCAACATGAAAATGTTTCTGGAATAATTAGGTTGTTTTCAGCAAATTCCCCAAAGATGAGTACATTACCTTTATCCTTCGATAAAGATACAACAACTCCGAAAAATATCTGAGTTAAGTCCGATTTCGACTTCTTCAGAGTTTTCTTTTACTTTACTATCCAACGGTGCTTCGTAGAGTATATAAGTAACGCCCAAAACGAGAGAACCGGTTGGACAGGTTTCCTCGCATTGGGCAAGCGACGAATTGGATTGAAGTTACGAAAAAAAAATGGCGAACGATTTAAAATATTTTCCAGATGACGAAGATTCGGAATGGCTGGCGAATATTAATCCCAGTTTTTTAGATGATTCGAACGAAGAAAAGCAGTTCGACGACAAGTTTCATCATTTATTGAAGAAAATACCGCGTCAATTCTCTTCCGCCATATATGTCACGCATTTCCCAAAAATAAATATCCGCGAAATTGACCCTCACTAAAAAAAAAATTTGGCGTGTTTGATAAAAAAATCTCTCATTAAACATTTTGTTGTGTAGTATCCCTGAGTATTTTTACTCGCTATTTATATTTTGACTCGACCTACGAGCTCGTCAATATAATTCTAATTCTAATTATAATTATAGTTATAATAATAATAATAATAATAATAATAATAATAATAATAATAAAAGTACGGACACTTAAGTACGGACCCCTTCGCTGGGAACTAAGGCAGCAGTTCCCAGGCTACGAGGTGAAGCAATATAACATCATTATGGATGCCCTCGGGGGCTGGTCACGGGAGCTGGATGTCATGATGCACGAGCTGGTGGGAGGCAGAACCACAGACGTACTGCGAAAGATGCAGAGGGCAGTGCTCTCGGGCACGCTGAATATTGCCCGGACTTTCAAGGTGGCAGTTTGAATTCCTGTTAGAAGGAGGACCGTACACACAACGGAAAAGCTTTTTGGGATTAGTTAATGTACATTTATTTTTTACTCCATAGCTCACATGTTGCGACTTTCGCTCTGTGCTGCCTGATTAGAATGTAGCATTCAGTTGATTTCTCTGCGATCATAATAATAATAACAATAATACTAATTTGATATTTATATTGCGCAAATTAACGTATGGATATGATCAAATGCGCACCACAACACTTTTCGAGGGACTTTGGCCGGACTGCATCAGCAGATTACAAACAATCGAAGGAAACTTATTTTTAAGATCTAGATGCCCCCTCCCCCCAATTCCCAATAAACAGGCCAGACCACATCACAGTAACCTCGTGAGTGGGTTCTTCAATGTCCCCTGCCTAACAAAATTAACTAATTAATAGATGCAGGAAACGGGACCTACGGTTTATTCGTCCTTATCCGAGAAGGCTAGAATGTCTATCCATTTCTTGATATTATAGAAAAGTAGCGCATTCTCCTCAGTTATTTTAAGACCTTGAGTGTCGATCCGGCCGGGGCTCGAGCGCTCGACCTCGACCTCCCGCACAACAGTCCAGCGCTCTAACCAATCTTCGGCAGAACTCGAAAAATACTCCGCGATACTAAACGTTTAATAACATATTTAATTTATTATCCAAATGTGCTTCGCAGAGTAAAAACAACGCCCAAAAGAAGTACAAATATCTCGCAGTTGTTGTACTCCAGAGAGAGAACCAGTAAGACATTCGCCCGCACTGAAATAACAATTTGCCATGTTGGATAATAAATCTCATATTAGACGTCTTGTTGTATTGTATCGCTGAGTATTTTACGAGTTGTGCCGTATTTTTCAAAATACGGCACTATGGCGTTTGGCCTCCTAGTGTTCGGTGAGAAATGCATGGCTTTACTTTCCTACGAGAGTGTCCGCCGTATATTTTCCAAATACTGCACAACTCGTAAAATACTCAGCGATACGACACAACAAAACGTTTAATAAGATATCTATATATATTCAAGTGTCTGTTTGTCGGACAACACTTTTCGTGGTAGCTTAAAAACCCTTTTTCAGAACTATAGGTTTGCGGAAAGGCTGGTGGTAAAAATCGTGTATGTTTTGACGGTTGACAAATGACCACATTGAGACCGTCTTGAAGCGGGGACGAAAGTTTTCAGTTCTATTTCAGAGGAGTAAGCATTCTTTTAAAATTAACAAGAAAGAGCGGGTATATAAAAGTGGTTATTGTTATTTGGAGAATACAAGGGTGCTCTGCAGTTATGCAAATTCTTAGTGTTAGTAAAAAATGCATGGTTTCACTTTCCTACGAGAATATCCGCTTTCTCAGTTACTGATGAGTCACAATTTGCAGATAAACAGATGAAACAGAGAAAACATGTGATTTTGCAAACTCTGTGGGGAAACGGAAGTCGAGGACCGCAATCAAGTCATTGGGAGGTTTTCATACTCAGTAAAAAGCCCTTACAATAATATCAACTCACGATTTCTCCTCACACCTGAAAACGTTTCTATGGCGCCTCTTTCAAAGAAATTTCAAATAAATCTGACGTATTTCAAATAAGGAAAAATTTGACCCAAGCCTTTCATTTTCCTGCTTCGGTTTCCCATGTAGTCGAGAAAATGATAGCGTGCGAGAACAAATCATCGAGAGCCGTAAGTTTGCCAGGAGTTCAAATTGCAGTTTTTCCATAAATAAACTAAAAATCTGAAACAATGCGTAACCGAAGTCCACACGCCAATTTATAAAGCGTTTTTTATTTCATCGAAACAGCGTGAATGCAACAGCATTGAAACGATGGATCATCTCAAAGAACTAATTGCGCCAAAAACCTTCAACAAAATTAGCTATGCCGCAGTTTTAATTTGGTTTATGATCAGCGCAGTCTTCTTTGGCATTTTTGCTGAAGTGGAGAACAGTGAAGAAAGATTTGACTTCCGCTGTGGTGGAGCGAGGAGCGAATACACCGACCTCGTCCGTGGAAAATGTTTCGAGAAGTACGAGAAACAGTACAAGAATCACGGCGTTCCTATATATGGCTTCGTGATCATCAATTTCGGCCTTATTGGAATCGTATGTGCTATGTACTCCCAATCAGTGAGACATATAGTCGATCATTTGTCCTCAAGTAACCGTAACGGAGATCCCGAGAGCGGACTGTCGCACGACCAAGGGAACTCAAGAGGGCCAGAAAGAAACCGCGGACACAAACTTTTCATCGCTTATTGTTGTCAACTATCCACAAGACTTGTCTTAGGAATTCTCTTCATAGTCCTACAAACTCAGTGGCTTTATTCTTTACAGTTTTCCTCAAAGTTTGACTGTTATTTTAACTATGAAACCAATCAGTCAAGGAATTCATCTAACGCCACCCCAAACAATACTCACGAATGTTACAATCGACGGGCGGAGACGAAAACCTTCTGGATGTACGCTGTCCTTATGGTGAATGGAACTTTTGTCGCTGGCATTCTGATTGAAACCGTCTACATTTTGTTACGAGCATGGAAAGAAAGGAGATTCATGCAAGACTCAGAGTTTCTAAAAACCCATCTAAATCCCACCGATGACAAGTCGCTTCAGGAACCTGAAAGGCAAGAAGGAAGAAGAGAACATGAACTTATTCCACTTCCGCTGAGAGAGCGTGAACACCTTTCTACCCAAGTCAGGATTTTCCAAGAGCCTCCACAAGATCCCGTTGTCGTACTTCAATCTCGAATCCAAATGGAGTCCCATCGAGAACTACAACAGCCAGATGGAGGGAGGGGAAATGAGCACTCTGAACAGCTTCAAATAATCATCACCAAAACTAAGAAAAAGATTAAAAAAGACACCGATTCTCTCGCCGAACTCCGATCACCGTTTTCAGGTCCTCCCGGGGAACAAACAGCTACTAACCCACCTCCGCTAAAAGAGCCTGAACACTATCCTAACCAAGTCAAGGTGTGCGAAGAGCCTCCACGAGATCCTGTTGTCGAGTCGAGTCAAGAACCACAGCAGCCAGATGGAAGGAACGGAAATGAGCACTCTGAACAGCTTCAAATATTCATCACCAAAACAAAGAAAAACATTAAAAAAGACACCGATTCTCTCGCCGAACTCCCATCACCGTTCTCAGGCCCTCCCGGGGAACAAACAGCTACTAACCCACTTCCGCTAAAAGAGCCTGAACACTGTCCTAACCAAGTCAAGATGTGCGAAGAGCCTCCACGAGATCCTGTTGTCGAGTCGAGTCAAGAACCACAGCAGCCAGATGGAAGGAACGGAAATGAGCACTCTGAACAGCTTCAAATATTCATCACCAAAACAAAGAAAAACATTAAAAAAGACACCGATTCTCTCGCCGAACTCCCATCACCGTTCTCAGGCCCTCCCGGGGAACAAACAGCTACTAACCCACTTCCGCTAAAAGAGCCTGAACACTGTCCTAACCAAGTCAAGATGTGCGAAGAGCCTCCACGAGATCCTGTTGTCGAGTCGAGTCAAGAACCACAGCAGCCAGATGGAAGGAACGGAAATGAGAACTCTGAACAGCTTCAAATATTCATTGCAGAAACAAAGGAAAAGATTAAAAATGACACCCATTCTCTCGCCGAACTCCGATCACCGTTTTCAGGTCCTCCCGGGGAACAAACAGCTACTAACCCACCTCCGCTAAAAGAGCCTGAACACTATCCTAACCAAGTCAAGGTGTGCGAAGAGCCTCCACGAGATCCTGTTGTCGAGTCGAGTCAAGAACCACAGCAGCCAGATGGAAGGAACGGAAATGAGAACTCTGAACAGCTTCAAATATTCATTGCAGAAACAAAGGAAACGATTAAAAATGACACCCATTATCTCGCCGAACTGCGATCACCGTTTTCAGGTCCCCCAGGGGAACAAACAGGTGCCAAAGATTTGACTCTGGATCAGATTTACACAAACCTCGTGGTCATTCCCGACAGGGCTATGTACCACTTTACTACAGACAGACAAGAGCAACTCAAAGTTTATCCAAAGTCGCGCAACAAAGAATCACGACTGAAAAGCCTGAAAGACCTCTTAAATGATAAAAATAAGAAAGTCCTTGTTGTTGGTCGTCCTGGAATCGGCAAGACATTATGTTGCACCAAAATTCTTAGAGACTGGGCATTTAATAGAGCTTTCAACGCAACATCCGGTGCCAAAATCCATTTTGATGCTGCTTTCATGGTGAAATTCAGGAGATTCGACTCGGTTAAGGACCTTAGCCTATGGGAACTACTGATCATGTCAGAATATTCTCCCTCAAATCACCTGGACGGTGAAGTCTGGAAGTACATCCTGCAGTACCCTAAGAGTGTCCTTATAATTTTTGATGGATTCGACGAATTTAAACATGGCGCGAACATGGCCGTCCTGAAGCCTCCCCCTCCCAGCATCGAAGAAAAGATGCCGCTCGAAATCCTTTATCAGTTGCTTGTGACCGGGAAACTCCTCAAAGATGCCTCGGTTGTGACGACTACGAGACCTACGGCTTTGAAAGGCATCGCAGATCTTAAGTTTGACAAAACCTTAGAAATTCTGGGGTTTTCAACCGAGCAAATCGAAGAATACGTTTACAAATTCGCTGGAGATGACCAACAAGCAGGCGACACATTATGGCGACACATCAGCAGCAACATGAACTTGCTTTCGCTCTGTTATATCCCTGTGAACAGCTTCATCATTTGCTCAAGTCTGTCACAGATATTGCAGTTTGAAAGTTCCCCTCGCTTTACCCTCCCTTCCAAATTAACAACGATTTACAAGATTGGAATGAAAGTGTTTTATTTCAAACACACGAAAGAATTTCGTGACGAACGTTTAACTCGCGAACGCTTTCTTTCAGATAAACTGCCAACTGAAGTGGAAGACAAATTCGAGACACTAGGAAGAGTGGCCTTTGAGGGAATTAAAGAAGGGAAGCTGATCCTTGAAGGAAACGAAGTACGTGGAATGGAGGACAGCGCTCTATTCCATCGCTTACCCGACCGTCAAACTGAAGCGTTTGAATACAAACCACAATTCTGCTTCATTCACTTAACAATGCAAGAGTTTTTCGCTGCAAGACACCTAGTTAATACAATGACGGAAAGTGAACTGACGGAATTTGTTTCCCAAAACATCAAGGATGGAAAATGGCAACTGGTTTTCCAGTTCCTAGCAGGACTAATGAACGATAAAGAAAACCTACCGAGCGAAATTATCACAGACCTTCTTCCTGTGGAAACTGAAAAGAGAGCAGACTACGAAGTGTTGCCAGAGAGTGAAACGCAAAGGGTAGTAACCATGTGGCCGACTGAAGGAAAACGGTATTTAGCAATGATATTGTTCAAATGTTTTAACGAAAGTGATAGAATGCAATCGATAGTTCAGAGAAAACTACAGCAAATTATAATTAACGGTTTAAATTTTAAGCACAGTGACCTCACAGCTGTTGATTGTTCTTCGTTAGTAAATGTAATTATGGATGTTCAACAAATTTCACATCTAGAATTGAGCTACAATAACCTGGGTCCTCTAGGTTGTTTTGAGATTTGTAAATTGTTAAAATGTAGGAAATCTCAACTGAGGTGGTTAAGGCTCACAAGAAATCAATTGAAAGATGAAGAAGCAAAGCATTTAGCTGACGCCATCACAAACAACAACTGTCAGCTACACACGTTAAACCTCGAGGGCAATAACATCACAGCCACAGGAGCACAGCACTTGGCTGACGCCATTACAAACAGCAACTGTCAGCTACGCACGTTACACCTCTCATACAATAACATCACAGCCACAGGAGCACAGCACTTGGCTGACGCCATTACAAACAGCAACTGTCAGCTACGCACGTTACACCTCTCATACATGTACATCAGAGACACAGGAGCACAGCACTTGGCTGACGCCATTACAAACAGCAACTGTCAGCTACGCACGTTAAACCTCTCATACAATAACATCACAGACACAGGAGCACAGCACTTGGCTGCCGCCGTTACAAACAGCAACTGTCAGCTACACACGTTAGACCTCAGAGGCAACCACATCAAAGACACAGGAGCACAGCACTTGGCTGACGCCATTACAAGCAACAACTGTCAGCTACACACGTTACACCTCACATACAATAGCATCACAGAAGCAGGTGAGCAACATGCACGTAGTTTAGTAAGTGAGAGTAAGTCTAAGTGTGAGCTAATTATTTAAGCCTCGACAATTGCAATTGTAAACTGTAAACAAATTATCTGAACTACTAACTTTTCAAAATCTTACTATTCAATGTTAACTGTGAGGTAACCAGCTCAGTGACAAATTACAACCCAAAAACCTAAAACGCGAATGAAAACAAACTAGGTTTGAAAGGCGCTCACGGCAGACAGATTATGTGAACCGGATCGAAATAAAGAAAAATGAACCAATGAACATGTTTATTGAGAGGAAAGGATGTCAATCTTTTTTTATGCGAACCAATAATATTGAAGTGAAAACACAGAGAGAACCGGCAAACCTCGGACCTCTTAGGAAACTCTATCGTTTCGTGATTGGTTAGTTTCGATCCTAAATTGAATGCAAGCTTCTGTATGTTTTGATCGCTTATGCCTGTCACGAGGAATAGCTTCCAGTTAAGTTTATCGAAGTTCTTTTGAATATTAAAAGCGGATCGGATGAGTTACTTTTAGTACAGATTATAGATACAACACATTTGTTTTATAGTTTGTTTTCCCTTTCAATTGAAGCGATCAAGTTCAAGTAATTTCATATCAACTGCCATTAAAATCCTAGCCAATTGTAAATAAACTCGTCGCGTGCTTGAAAGAAAAGCTATTTTGGTAGTGAGAGATTTAAATCATATCAATTTTGTTTAGGTTTCTACAACTGATGTAAATACTAGCGAAGTTTTGTACATATTTAGCGAACTTCTGTACATATCTAGGGCCTGTTATTTGCCCGGTCTAATGAACTGTCCTTAAGTAGTATTGCACTGCAAAATCGGAAGATGAAGCATCAGCCTTAGCAGTTAAGATTTCAACTTACCAGTACTTGTTAATAGAGCCAGAACTCCCAAACCTATCAGTGTGGAATAAATTTTGTAAACGATTGTGAACTTTGTGTAGTGATCTTTTTATCCCCTATGATTAGAGACAACTTGAAAGCAATGGGGAAGAGTGATGGGGGCAGGGGGGGGGGGGGGAAGATGTAGCCCTCCTAACTTCAAGAAAAAGAATACATTTACCTGAGAAATATGCCTCAAGTCTCCTTAAAAAGCTGTCTTCAACATCACCTACACTTGATGGCAAATTAAACAAAAGATAGTGGGGATTTACAGCACCTTTATTAAAACCCTCACCATATCTTAGCAAGAATGATTTCCCTCCCAATAATAAATCAGAAATTCTTCACCACGTCTCAAACCAATGTGTAAGAAAGCTTTAAATGTGAATGACATGAAATAAATATCAGTCACGCATTCGATTTAATACAATCCAACCTAGCCACTCATTCAGAATATTGGCCAGATGGGAGGACACGTGTTTTAAAAGCTTTTGCTGATGCAATGTTTATGACATCAATGGAACTTGGGAGCAAAAAAACAATCCTAATTAGATAAAAGAACTAAAACAAATCAGAGAAGAGACATGAATTCCACAGGTAAAAGGAATGACTAGAGAAGGCAAGGAAACTCCACAAAGTACTTGTTCCTGCTTAGGAAAAGCAAAACACTTCAGACTTCTTCCCAATTTTGCAACACTTTTAATCTGGATTTTTGATGCAAACAATACAAATTTATCCATTTCATTTTCCTGCCTCGGTTTCTCATATCAGTTTCCAATGAAGTTGAGAAAATGATGGCGTGCAAAAACAAATATTTGACAGCAGCTGGTAACTTTGCCAAGAGTTGAAATAGAAGTTGCAAAATAAGTAAATTTAAAAGCTGAAACAGTGAGTAACCAGAATTCCACAGCCTTGGGTATAGAGCTATATTTCCATGTAAAAGAAACGTTGAAAATGGATAATTAGTAAAATTAAGGATAATCTGCCTCATGCAATATCACAGCAGAAATGTAAATCTGCATAGTATGGCCCAGTACAAGTTTAAATTTTGCCACATAAGGCGCGCCATGTACAATAAATGATACATGCGGCTAAAACTTGGCTGATACATTACCAACAACTTGGATTTATTATCAGCAAGAGCTTTTGACCTAAAATGGGGTTATAAACTTTTTGTATCAGCTGATGAGGGCATCAACTGACACTTGGTCAACATGTAGACCCACAGCTGCCTTACATACACATAATCCCAGCTTTTAACTTAGTTGACTTTACGTAATTATTAATTTTCCATAAAATTCTATTTTGCATTGGTTGCTTGCTGTGATTAATTTGACTTTAGAGCAAGTGCAACACAATGGAAAATTATACATGTATTGTTGGCTTAGTGATAGAGCATGGAGCTGCAGAATCCAAAGCTCTACCTCTTGACTACTCATGAGGACTCATTTTTCCTTCTTTTTTCCACAATAATGAGGAGATAAAAAAGAACATCTTTCTCTAATATCTCTTTTGTCTGGTCTTAGAATGAAAATGCTCACGGGGAGATGCATGTCATACAGTATGCAGTTTGGCATTGTCACCCAGACTTTTGTCCTCTTGGTTCCTAATTAAACAAAAAAAAAAAACAAAAAAAAAAAACTGGCCCAAGACTCAACTCCCTGTAGCATACATATTTTAAGGGAAGTGGGTTTTATTCAGTAATTGATGTTGTATGTTATTAACAACACAAATAACAATTTTTTTTGTAGGCAAGCTTGTTGGAACTTAACCAAGCTGAGAGTTTTTAAGAAAATTGTTTGTTTTAATTTGCAGTCTTCTGTGAAAGATCAGGAGGAGAATAATTAAAAAAATCTTTATGTCACATGCTTTCAAATAATTAAAAAGATCTTTCATTTACATGATTTTGAATGTAGTTAACTGCATAGTAGGAAGGCTTCATGTACTTGACAAGAAAGAAAAGGTTAAGGGTGGGGGGGGGGGGGAATTCTGCTTGCAAACAGTGGAAGCAACAGGAAACCAGAAGCAAGAACCAAAATCCTATACCTTTAAAAAAAGTTTTTGTCTGTCAAAACAAATCCAACCAAATTAAACAAGATTTTCTACTGCTAAACTTTTACAGTGACAGAAGAATAACAAAGGAAAAAAGAAAGAGACAACAATTGTAGGCAACAATCCAGGGATTCAGAGAGCATCAAAGTCAGCTAAGGCTCTAGAAGGCCATGCTCAACTTTGAGGGAAAACTGGTAAAGGGGGGTGGGCAACTTGCTTTACTCCAGGGCCGGGTTGTTCAAAGGTCGGTTAAGAAAACCTGGGGTTAGTGTAAAATTTGATTTCAGATCTGAAAGCTTTAAAAGAAAACTCACTTGAATTCCATTTTTCTATGATTTAATGATTGAATGCTCTAAAAAGAATTGGGAAAATTATCCCAAAACGGCCTTTCAACAGAGAAATATAGAAACCGGGATTAACAACTAACCCTGAGTTAGCCCTAATCGGCCTTCGAACAACTGGGCCCAGGTGGTGAACTCCTAAAATTGACAGGGGTGCAAACTTGCAATTTGTCGAAACCTCCATAAACCCTAACGCCCTTCTGAACTGAATTCCCAGTTTTCTGGGAATTCCTTGAAATTCTAAAAAATTCCCAACTATATAAATAATCTCTGATTTGAAAAGCTTGGAATTACTGGGAATTTCTGGGAAAGGAAGGTTCAAGTTTTGCAAGGACTTGGAATTCCTAGTAATTCTCAGCTATACAAACTACCTGTAAGTTAAGATTGGGTGGAATTTTTTGGGAATTTCTGGGAATTGAATTTGAGGCAATGTACATAACCCTGAATCTCAAATAATTCCAAGAAATTCTCAATACCTTGAAAGTGGAAGTTTTAAGACAAGGAGTAATTTGAGAGGTTTAAAACTTTGGTTCCCCAACAGAATGTACCAAGAGATATACCTGTATACGTTTATCATGAAATTTATTATTCAAAATGAGTTTTAGTAAATCTTAACATTAACGTGCAGTTTTTTATGTAAAGCAGCAGTCAATTATGTTAAATGCAAATTGTCAATCATAGATTTGCTTTCTAACCTCAAAGGCCTGTTGGATTCCAAATGTCTCATGTCCACAGATGTGCCAAAATCATACAACATAAAC
Source organism: Stylophora pistillata (assembly GCF_964205215.1). Classification (NCBI taxonomy): domain Eukaryota; kingdom Metazoa; phylum Cnidaria; class Anthozoa; order Scleractinia; family Pocilloporidae; genus Stylophora; species Stylophora pistillata. Next base: position 1,775,835 of record NC_142525.1, read on the forward strand.
ATAACCATAAACATTGGAACACTTCGGAATGTGCACATCCATTTGTAGGTGAGAATTCCAACGCAACAAAGTCGCTTCCTTCTCTTGCACAAATGTTTCTTTGTTATGAAGCGCACTTAACTCTCTTGGCACCACTGCTAGTTCTGTGGAAGCGAAAGACTATGGCTGTGTGGAAACGTGTTGCTGAACTCTTGTTGCAGTCAAACTATGTTGATTTGGGTACTGGCACTGTCACCATCTAGTTATCTCTTATACTTCCTATGGTGGTATCCACCTGTTATAATAATGAGGGTATTTTTTATTTATTACAGTTTCTTCAAATCTAGATTTAATTAAATTACTAAACAGATGCATAAATAAATACATAGACATAAACATAAACAGAATAAATAAATAATGATGATGGAGAGGCAGCATCCAAAGGCGTCCTAGACACCATACGAGGGATGCTCCCCAGTAAGATATAATATTAAAAAACAGTTATCATGGTATAGAGTTTGATATCTAAGTATTACATTGAATCAGATCTAAAATTTCTAAGTATTACCAATGAATGAAGTAAGTTTATGTTTAAGGCTAGAAATACTAGCAGAATCCATTATATTATTTGGAAGACTGTTCCATTCATTCACAACACGGATAAAAAAGCTATATTTAAAAATATTTGTTCTACTGTACATGCTAACTAGGTCAAGAGAATCATTCCTCCTTAAGTTATAATCTACACTACGATCTTCACAGAAAAGCACCTTATCAGAAATATCCATATCATCATGCCCATTCATGAAATTGAATAAAAAAATAATATCCCTGATATATCTTCTATGAAATAAACTAAGTAATTTTAATTTCTTTAATCTAACATTATAATCCTCATCAGAGTTAAGAATAAACTTAGTTGCCCTGCTCTGAATTGCCTCTAATTTCTTGATATTGCGTTGTGAACGAGGATTCCAGGTTTCACATGAATACTCGAGCAGGGGTCTGACAAGACTGCAGTATAATGTTTTCAATGTAGTGATATCTTTCAAATCTCTGCATGTTCTTAAAACACGTTTTAAATCACATTCAAAGTTCTGATTGGCTTGTGATATTTCTCACCTTTGCCGTGAAGTACTCAACTGAAGTCACGGCTTCCAAGTCTTCGTTTCCTCGACGACTTTTGGACACAAATCGTGCATTTGTATTACGCTCGATTCTTTTCGATTATTTCTACATAGAGTGAGTTCACATCATACTTTTTGTCATCGTAAAAACATGGATCTTAGGTTAATCTATTAATTCATTGTTCAAACGCAGAGTACCGGTGAGAGAAGTCACATTACTTTTCCGCGCTTCATTTGAGACTGCAATTGGGCAAGCCAGCGGATTCTATTTACAAGCTACTCTTGGTCAGAAACAAACAAATGGCGCTCATCGGTGGTTGGCTGGTGCGTTTAAATTCTTTTATCAACTGTCTTACTTAACAACTCTAAAGATGGGTTTTACCTTTTTTCAATGGGAAAAAGAGAATAGCGTGAGTGCTGTAAATGAAAGGCAAGTCGTTGGCGCCGTGCAGTTAAAAGAAGGGACAACAGTTCACTTGTCAACTGGCCGGTACAAGGGTCGAGCGGCAATTTATAAAGCTTCGATTTTGAAAGTTTGTGGTGAGTAAAATTTAAAATTGCGATATTCGGTAGAATCGAATCGGTCACTTGCATGTCACATTTTCTAAAGCGTACGCTTTATAATGAAACAAATAGATCAGTAAGCTAAAGGTTTCAGGATTATTTTAGTCACGGTTGATAAGCTGCGAGCCAAGCGAAAAAAGACAAACAGCTGCTTAGTCTGCAGTTTAGGATAACTTCATTACAATTTATTGTTACAGTTACAAGAAGATTTTCATTCAAATATTAATTACTTAATTGTAATTAAGCCCTTCACTCCCAGAGTGTTAAGTCAAAATTGAGTAGAAATCTTTGAATTTAATTTTGCAGAATCAACAAAAATAAACAGTATAACATGAAAATGCTGCTTGACAGCTTACATTTGAATTTTAACACACAAGAATTTTATGCAAAGAAGTTACAACCGCATAAAATTAAATGAAACCCTGACTCTGTGAGGAAAGAGTTAAATACTATTTGTATTATCATTCCAAATTAAATGATTAATTTAAAGACTATTTTTGGACTGATAGTATTTATTGCAATAAACATAGTTTATGATTCATTAGGACTATTTGACTATTTGAGGATAATTTTTATTAAATTTTCAAAAAAAGTAAAAGAAATCAAATTTCATCCTAATATTACTACATGTTGATGTTAATATACAATTGAAAGTAATTTACGTGTAAACCTAAATTAAGCACATAAATAAATTTCATTGACTATTTGAATTTTTAGTCAGGAGTTGATGCACGTATTTATTTTTTAGTAGTTGCCCCGAAGTTTTCCTCAAATTCCTAATAATTCTTAAATATTCCCGGAATTTCCGGCAAGTTTTTAGATTTACAGTCTTTCAGGGAAGTGATTAGTGCTCTGAGTTGGAAATCCTAGGAATTTCTAAGAATTCCAAGTCCTGTTGGCTATAAAGATGGAATTTTGGGGAATTTCTTGGTTTTTAGAACTAGAGTTTTTACAGTTAGGAATTGAATTCCTGTTTGAACTTACCATGAACATTCACACCTCTTATTCCGAGTAATTTCTAGGAATTACTAAATACAGCATTTGTACTGAGCAAATGTTACCCGGACTCCAAGAACCACAAAGAACTCTTAATAATTAACGCTTCTAGAAGAATAGATTTTTTGTTGTTTTTTTTTCAAAAATTACAACAACAACTCTCTTCTAACTGTCCCGGATGTTGCCACGTAACAAGTCACATGTTTCCATTACGTTCACGCTCTAACAAACTTCTCCCCCAAAGAAAAGTGTTGTCCATGACACTTGCACCTAAATAGGCATACGCAAAAAGCACAGATGAATAGGTTTCACATCCGTAAAGGGGAGTGCTACTGAAGGTTACACACATCTTGTAAAATAATAGGATCCTGAGGTGGAGGAGGAGGCAGGGGTGGATACTGCAGGTATGCTCCCGGGTAGCCAAAGATTACTGGATACTGGGACAAAGGTGACTACGGGGGTAGCTGAAACTGTTTTACAGTTGGCAAACCTGTTCTCCACTAAAGATTCGGAGTACCACGCTGGGGTAATTGCGTTCCAGAAAAACTGGCGGCGGCTATGTCGTGTACAGCAGCTTGGGTCTCATACGTGGGATTGCCAAGTGTGTTGTATGTCAGAACTGTTGGTGGATGTCTCTGTCACTTAAGCCTAGGTTCCAGTTCTGGACTGTCTGGTGGGCTGTTGTTATCCTGGGCTAGGGGATCTTGGCCCTTTCCATTCTCTAAGCCGCTTTCTTCTGTCTCTTCCAAAACAGTTCGATCGCGGATTACTTTCCCTCGATGGGCGTGGTCCGATATTGCATCCTCCAACTGTGTCGGCCTAGGCTGTATCTCTTTAACTGATGATTTAGCGAGCTCCTCAGTAACCGCCTCTTCTATGAACTGCCCGGTGTAAGGGTTCCCTGGGGTGATTGTATATTCATCATTACTACAGGTGCCATCTTCCAATTCTTTGGCCTGTGGTACGGGTATCTGATAAGCAGTGCTACGCTTATCTTTCTCGGTCCTTCCTTCTCTCCTCTGACTAACTCCGTTTGGGATATTAATGGGAAGATTATTGCATGGCAATAGCAAATTCCTGTGTAGGATTCTGTTCGTCCCGAGGCCAGTCTCAGGCTTGACTTCATACACAGGGCTATCTTCTCCCTTGCGGCTAACAACTTTGTGAATCTGGTCCTCCCAATGCGAGCGCAGTTTCCCCGGTCCACCCCGTTCTCTTAGACTGCGTACAAGAACTCTATCACCAGGCAGCAATATCGAACTTCGTACAAAACAGTCATAATGTTGTTTGGCACGTGTGCCTGCTTCACTGGACTTCTTGCCTGCCAATTTGTAGGCCTCTGTCATGGCTGTGCGCCACTCTTCGACATATTGTGAATGATTCACGTGGTTGGTTTCATCTTCAGCTCCAAACATTAAGTCTACCGGCAAACGGGGATGGCAGCTGAAGAGAAGGAAGAACGGTGAGTAGCCAGTTGATTCGTGTTTCGTGCAGTTATAAGCGTGTACCACATGGTTCAAGTGTTCTGCCCAACGTGATTTCTGGGTCTCTGGCAAGGTACAGAGCATTCCCAAGAGTGTCCAGTTGAAGCGCTCAATTTGACCGTTCCCCTGGGGATGAAAGGGGGTAGTGCGAGAATGTTCCACACCGCACAGCTTCTAGAGCTCTCGATGAACGTTATATTCAAATTCTCCTCCTTGATCATGGTGAATTCTGAACGGAAAACCAAACCGGAGAATAAAATCATTGTAGAGTTTCTGGGCAACTGTCTTAGCTGACCTGTTTCTCGTGGCGTAAGCCTGGGCATAGCGTGTAAAATGGTCTATCACAACGAAAATATATTCATACCCTCCTCTACTCTTCTCCAAATGAAGGAAGTCAATGGTGACCAGCTCAAAAGGCGAGGTAGTCACAATGGGATTTAGTGGGGCTCTAGTCTTAAGAGAGGGGGCTTTTTGTTTAAGGCATTGACAGACATGTCCAATATAGTATTCAATATCTCACTGCATGTGGGGCCAATAGAAGCGCTCTCTAGCGAGGTCTAGCGTGCAGTCCACCCCAAGATGACCCATGGTTTCGTGGAGTTCCTTGAGAATGCGTGAACGAAGCTGTCTGGGTACAATAACTTGAGTCCTAGTTCCTTTACAGCGCCTAAGTATGCCATCCTAATCAAGGGATAGTTTATCCCATTCATGCAGGAGGAGTTGCGTCTCAGGCAACTCACGTTTTCTCTCAGCTGTTGGTGGTCATTGGCCATGCTTGATTAAATCCCTCACTCGACAAACAACCTGGTCAGTGGTTTGTGTGTGCTTGAGGTCTATTCTTGGTCCTGTTAATTTTTCACTTCTAAATGGGTCAGTCGTTAAGACAGCGTGGTCTCCTGTAAGGGCAGACACCCAGTTCACTTGTCCTTGGTCTTGAGATTTTGCCGAAACGGCAACAGCCTGAAGGACCTCCTGTGGTACTATTTCTGGGTAAGCTGTGTCCTCAGAATGAATTCAAGATAAAGCGTCGGCATCAATGTTGGCTTTTCCTGGGCCATAGTGTATGGTAGAATTGAAATCAGCAGACTCTCCAATCCAGCGCAAACCGGTGACATTCAGTTTTGCAGAGGATAAGACATAGGTGAGTGGATTGTTATCGGTGAACACTGTAAAACTTGGTGCGTAGTAGAGATGGAGGACAAACATTCTGTATGGAGGACAAACAGTTTGTGAAAGTCAGGATACGCCATTACCGGAGCACTTGTGATTGAGTCGATAAGAGTCTGCAAGGTAGATTGATTAATGTCAGTCCAATCCGCCGAGTGTTTGCCGGTAATTGGCCATTGTTACTGCAGTCCTTCCCAGATTTGTCCAGCTGAACTTGCTGTGGAGAACGACTAGGTGTCTTCACCAGATCATAGATCGGCTTGGCGATTCTAGAAAAGTCTTTAACATATCGCCGGTAATAGTTCAGGAAACCCATAAGTCTGCGCACTTCACTAACTGTCTTTGGAGGCGAGTTTCTGAGTGCAAGGACAGGCTTAATACTGCATGGATCTAGCTTGTAGCCCTCTTCTGACACAATTCGTCTGAGGAATGTCACCTCTCTCTTAAACAATTTACATTTTCGAGGTCTCAGTTTGACCCCCTATACTTTTAGTCATCGATATTAGTTTGACCCCCTATTCTTTTAGTCATCGAAGAACCTTGCGTGTGTTTTCGATGTGATCTTCAAAGGTGGCACTGAATATGATAATATCATCCAGGTAGGGTACACAAACAGTGTCTCTCAAGTCTCCCAAACAATTCTCCATAAAGCGTTGGAACGCTCCAGGCACGCTGGAAAGACCAAATGGTATCCGGACCCACTCATACAAACCCAATGGGGTAATGAAAGCCGTCAAAGGCTGACTATTTGGACTCATAAACCCTTGATGGTAAGCTTTTCCCTGGTCAAGAACAGAGAACCATGAGTTGCCACTGAGGTTATCCAGCATCTCTTGTATTCAGGGTATCGGGTGGCAGTCAGGTCGAGTCTTCTTGTTTAGTGCTCTGAAATCCACGTACAGCCGTAAGCTTTGGTCCTTTTTTCTCACACACATGACCGGAGAGCTGTATGAGGATGACGATTTCTTTATAAAATTACGGTTTAACAAATCTTCAATGTAGGCCTTGACCTCTGGGTAGAGTGGTTTAGGTACTGCTACATAGTTCTTCTGTACAGGTGTCTGGTCCTCTAGATCTAGGGCAAGTTCAAGGTCAGGGATGCATCCAACATCACTATCATCTTTAGCAAAAGAATCAGCCTCCTCCGTGAGCAACTTTACAGCCATCTCTTTCTGACCTGGTGTCAGACCCTCCAGGTCTATGTCCCGGATATGCGATGGAATCCCCATTGGAATCCCTCCTAACCTTTCATCAACTGTTTGGGCTGGCTCTGTACTCCCTGATACCTGTACCCCCTTCGTTTGGGTGTTGCTGGCACTACTATCAGGCTCTTTTGCCTTCACTTCAACTGGTGTCACCGCCTGGACAAGTTAGAGTCAGCCAAGTAGGGTCCATCCCCGAAGTAAGATCTCATGGCTGGTGTTGTTGGTGATGTCAATGTCCACTTGACTTGATTTTCCTTTCTTTACAGTCAGCAGGGTCTCGGAGACCTCCAAAGCATTCGGCCATGGATGGGTCTCATCAGGTTCAAACAGCACTGGCGTAGGTCTTCCCACTGGTCCCGTGTTTGCTCTGCAGGTGACTTTTTTTACTCTGCTTTGGTGGTATAGAAGTGTCACGCTTCCTAGTTCGAACGAAGCAAAGTTCCTCCTGATTAAGATTCTTGATAAAATTCACAAACACCGGAGCCGTCTGGCTGTCAAGGTCAGGGAAGCTGGAGATGACAGCTTGGGACAACACCGCCTCCCCATTACTATCTCTAATAATTTCTTCTACAACATTAAACCCAATCAACGGTGAGTCCAAATGTTGTTCCGTAACTAGAAATGGAACTTTCAAATCATGTTTGTAAGACGGCAGTCTGAAGTTTAGCTCCACCCATCCAACGAATGGCATCTCGCTACCGTTAGCAGCAGTCAAGTTCAGTTCAATGTTCAGTAATTCCGAAATATCTTTAACAGCAACACCAGGCAAATTCCTCCTCAGGAAGTCGTTGGTTATTATCAAAACCTGGGCCCCAGTGTCCCACAGTACATCTACTGAATAACCACTGATTTCTTTTTTAACAGTGCATCTTTTCCCCACTAATCCTACCACTCTGGCATGCTGTCGTGGTGTCAGATAACTAACAAAGGTAGCATCGCTGGGGTCCAGGGTCTTTGGCTCCGCTTTGTTTGACAGGTGTGAAATCGCCGTACATAACATTTTGTGGTCTGGCCAGTGTTTCTTTTTACAAGCCTGACTACAGTATTTCACCATTTCACAGTCTGAACATTGTAACAACTTTACCCTCTCCAACTGAACTTGACCGCAGCCATTACATCGATGGGACTTGTATCTGTTACTGTCGACTATTCTGTGTCCCACCTGAATAGTCGCTGGTCGTTTCCCAGATGACTAGCCTGATTCCTTCTTCTAGTACACGCACGAGCTACATGTCCAGAGATACCACAAGCGAAACAATGGTCACATTTCTCCCCTGTCCCACGCTCTTTACAGCTTTGACATCCCCAGCTTGGGTTCTTTGGCTGGTAACCACCTTTATGGTCTCTGTAAGGGGATCGGCCCCAGTTTGGTTCTGCCACCTGACCGCTTTGGGCAGTAACTCTACCTTTGAGGGCGTTAATTTCTGATTTCATCTGCCGGATTTCATAAAGAAATGGCTCTCGTCTGAACGTGGGTTCCTGGCTCTCTGTTCTCCTCCCTCCCTGGGGACTTTGCCAGCGTTTACTTTGGCCCTTTTTTGGTGTTCAGTGGCCAATTTTGTGGTTCGCTAATCTTGCTGTGAAGCTAGTTCATTAACTTGTTTCATAAGTTCTTCATCAGTTAGCCCTAGGGTACGAAGGGTGGTTCTTAAGTTGGATGCTAAAATATCATCACGTAGACCAGTTTTGAAGGATTTTACAAATCTCTTCTGGATCAGGGAGAGGCCATAATTAAACTCACAATCCAATTCCTGACTGGCAAAATTTACCTTGTTACGCAGGTCCAAAGCACGGAGTAGGAATTGCTGCGGTGACTCATTGCTTTGTTGGCATACGGTTGCAAGCTGTTGATACACCACAGATGCAGCTTTCTCCCGGTAGTGGAGATGGAGAATTCTCCTTAATTTTGAGAGGGAGAGGTCACTTAAGGTTTCCACATAACTTCTAAGACTACCATGGGGCGATATCGCACAAATCACGGCATCCACAATTTCACTTTCTTTAAAACCACGTTTAAGACCAGAGTCTATTTGATGCATTAAGGACATAAAGGTCAATTTTTCTGTCTGTCCTGCTTTGCCAATCTTTCCCGAAAGTTTATATTCTCTGCGGAGTAGCGAGGAGACCGCTTTTGTTTTCGCCATTTGAGCCAGAATATCCTCTGCCCCTTATTCAACTTGTTCTTTGTTGAACTTTCCCTGGGCGCCCATTTGTTCGCTCTTTGCTCCAGCAGCTACTTTTTTGCCCCTGTCTCCTCAGTTTGTTCGAGAGGAGGTACAGTTCCTTGAACGTAAGCGAGTAATTGTTCCAGACATGTGCGTGCGACCTTTTCATCGCTTTTCATTTTAATGTCAACTTCTCTCCTGATAATTTTATTCCTCTGCAGTTTAGTTTTCCCTATTACATCGCCCTCGATTCCTCATAGATCTATCATTTCAGCTAGGCTGCCCTCATCTTGATCAAACAGTAGCGCTTCTACTTGCAATTGCAATTGCTCCATATTAACGAAACGCCGTACAATGCAGCGAGCTCCAAATTACAAATGTGTAGTAGTTCAAAGTGTAGATATTCAAATCGAACGAGTCAAACTATCTGTCTCATCGACTCCACAGCAGAATTATCTTATCTGCCACTAAAATTCAACTGATGCACTCTGACCGTTGGAGTCTGACTGCTAATTCCTTTCACAATTCCACGTGATCGTCTCAGCTCGCTCGCCTGTCACTCGCCTGAATTCTCTGCTCCAAATCCAAGTATTCTGCTTCAAGTAAATCCAAGAGTTATTCTCCAAACTTGTGATCGCCAGTCGGTCCCACCAGGAGTGCTAAATTGTTACCCGTACCCCAAGAACCACAAAGAACTCTTAACAACTAACACTTCTAGAAGAATATATTTCTTGTTTTTTGTTTTTCAAAAATTACAACAACAACTCTCTTCTAACTGTCCCGGATGTTGCCAAGTAACAAGTCACATGTTTCCATTATGTTTACGCTCTAACACAAATTCCATGTGGATGTGCTCAAATGTGCATTACAATAAGAGTTAAGAACTAACCTAAATCAATTTCTTAGAAATTCGTAAGAAAAAATTCCTGGGCTGTGCTTTACTTTGTTTCAGTACTTGATTGCATTCAAGGATAATCTTGATTTGTCATGTCATTAAGACACCTTAAAAATATACAAAATGGAAATAGTTTTTTAAAAGACATTTGTACCTGTTCAGTTATCAAGTTTAAATTGCGCAGAAAAGAAAGCATATATTTTAAAAAAAATTAAATCTCATTTTGATCCGAGTGTAACAGAAAGAATTTTTATGACAAACTTATGCAAAAAAACTATTTATGCTACTTAAAATTATAAGCAATTGAAATATTTATTTAATCAGACAATAGATTTGGGAAGATGGTAAATTTTGAGCTTAGTTGCCAAACAGTAAAGAAAATTTGATAGTACGGTATCAAAATAATAGTGTCTAATTTCCTAGACACGAAGAAAATTTCTGCAGTTGATAAGCTTCTCTAAACAGGTGGAAGCTGTTCAAAAAAGTTTCACAATGCTTGTATAAAGGTTTTTGAAAAGATCACAAGAATGAAAATGTTACCATCTTTTATGCTGTGCTAGCAATATTTTCGGCACAAAAACGTGGGGATGTGGGCTGTGTCCCCCCAAAGTTTTGTTTGGAGGAGCCCCTGCTCTCCTGCCTATGGTTTTAGTAACCTCCCTGACTCAATGGTGTGTTAGTCTTACATAGAATTGTTACAAAATGGAAGGAGAGCCTTGAATAAAGAGCATTATGTATTACCTCAATTTCACAATTAAAATAATTTAGGTTCTATTTCTCACGACCTTTACTCAAAAATCTTTTCTTGGCAAATCTAATAATAAAAAAAAAACCAAACCCAGCATATTTAATACTTTCCTAATCCTCCCAGCTTGACAAAAAGTTTTGGTTTCTTAGAAGACAGTACAATAGCATAGTAATGTTCCTAATCCAAGGCGCCAACAAATGAACATTATGAAGACAACATCATTCAGTTTTCCCTGTAATGTTTGACATCGTCCAGTTTCTTGCATAAACCATCTTATCTGCAAAAACTGATTTGAGTAAATCAATTATTTGCTATCATTCTTTGAGAATAGACTCCTACCAAGATGTGGTTATTGGAGCGTTTTTCCTTAGAGTGTTGTAAGGTATAGGTATTTGAGAGTTCTTTTTATTTGTTTTATTTACCATTTTTCGTTTTGATCTTAGGATGGCTCGTTGCTGGCTGTCACTCAACAGGCCAACCATCCTGATGAATTGTGTGAGTCTGATTCACTGAAAATCAGTATCCTTTGATAGGCAAACATTGAAGAAGTGGCAAAATTTTATCATTGAATGTTTGTTGGTCTTTCTTTTAATGCTATCCAAGTATTCATTCTCCAACATCAGAACCACGTGCGAAGAAAATTACGGTGAAAGAAATAGTTGTGTAGTTCCTGATGGCTGAAACTCAATGATTGCAAAGGCGTCGTAGAAGTTGGACAATTTGGGTCAGTCTTTTCGGTCACCTGTTTGCCATTAATTACTTCCTTTTTTGCGGGTTTTTTGCGAGTGAACATTGGTCGCAGGCTACATATGTGCCGTTGGATAATTAACCCATTCTTTCATTTCATTTTAACAGATTTTAAAAGCTAAATGTGATTAAAATTTTTCATGAGCTCTTATACATTTTAAGAACTGGGTCTTGGCTTGTAGCTGAATGTTTTGTGTTTATGTTTGAAGACGATCGTATTAAGTTGAAGAGTTAAAAGTTTAGGGTCTCAGGTTATAGCCAGGCTCGGCTTATAGCCAATAAAATACGGTATCTGCGTATTTTATTTGTACCTATAATCACATGATTTCAAGTGGAATTTGGGTAAATAAGCATGAGGAAATCATTCAAGGACTAACAAAATTGCATGAGCCCATAGGGCAAGTGCAATTTGAGGTCTTTGAAAAAATTTACCAGTGCGTATTTATTCCAAATTGTTTGAGAAAAATCATGTGATTATGTATTGATAATATACGTGAAAAAATACAACGTAGCTTATCGTAATTATGCAGAAGAAAAGTGTGCACATGATGTGCAAAAATAATTTATTCAAACCCTGTGAGTGACATTGAGCATTTGGTCAAAACAACCGCATACGATCAAAACAATAAGACAAAATGAAATTTTTACATCTGTAAGGGTTCTCTCTATTCCCTCCTCAAGGAGTGTGAGAGAATACCCTGGGAACTAGGTTTGCTAGATCCAGGACTGTAAAGATATCAGGAAATTGTGACTAACCACAGGCTTACCACTTGTGTAGTTTTTTGCTTGTTCTTTACAATACTTGTGGATGTGAGTATTCAAAAAATTATTTCGACAGCCACCGAAGACACAGAAATTCTCTTCGTCCACGCGGTTATCTGGCATAACATTTCACTGTTCATTATGATGGTCTCTGTAGCTACTTTGGTTTACACAAACTCTTTTTTTGGTTTTTGAATCGCAGGGCCAGAATAAAAGAATGAAATCAGAGCAACTACCACAAGAAGAAGTTAAACAAATAAAGAAAGAAAAGAGGGCTACCAAGATGATAGTCTGGTCATTTTATTAGCATTGTTTCTGACCTACGTGACAACAATAAAGGCTGGGGTTGTTATCCTAACATCCAGTTGGAAAGAACCTGGTGCAGCAGCAGTGAATGTTCTTATGGTAGGTTGTGCAGTGTGTGTGGTTTTTTTAGCTTCCCTTGTCAACCCTGTTATTTACTGTTGGTGAAGTAGGAAGCTTTGAAATGTTTTCCTGGAAATTTTCCGTCGCAGGAGACCAGGAGCCGGTGAATTGAAGGAGAGGTGTACTCAAGGGCCAGGTTGTTCAAAGGTTGGATGAGATAACCCACAGTTAGTGTGAAAATTGATTTCAAATCTGAAAGCTTCAAAAGAAAAATTTAATTCCATTTGTCTACAATCTGATGATTGAATGCTCTAAAAAGAATTGGGAAAATTATGCCAAAACAGCTTTTGAAAAGAGAAATATAGAAACCTGAATTAAAATTTAACCCTGTGTTAGGGCTAATCTAAATTTCTGTAGCAATTTTTGTTTGTATCTTTTGATTTCCCATTTCTTGTGACCATTAATTAAGAATTAGAACTCTTCGGCGAGGCAAAGCTCATCATGCCACTAACAGAAGCTTGACAGGGATTATTAGCAAAAAACATTGATAAAAAAAGCAGAGAATCTTTAAGAGACCTGGGCCGGGTTGTTCAAAGCTGGGTTAAGTCAATCCAGGGTTAGCGGGAAATTTGATTTCAGATCTGAAAGCTTTAGGAGAAAGTTCAGTTTAATTATTTTGTGTCTACAATTTGATGATCGAATGCTCTAAAAAGGACAGGGGAAATTATCTCATAAAGGTTCTTGAATAGAGAAATAAGGAAACCTGAATCAAAATTTAACCCTGGATTAGTGCTAATCGGCCTTCGAACAACTGGACCCTGATGTATTGATTTAAACTTTCCCCATGTACAGAATCAAAATCTCCATGACATCTCTGGTTTCACATGGTGTAAAAAAAAGAAGAAACTATGTGAATTTAAGAGTTTTCAGGAACAGAAATAAATATCAACAACACATTTTCAAAATTAATTATTCTTTAATTTTCTATTGGTTTGACAACGAAGTAAATAGTAAATAAGTTTATTTGAATATCAAACAATAATAAAAAATTCCTTGTAATCATCCTTCCTTGCAGTTTTCAGACAAAGATTCCATATTGTGTTTCAATTTACCTCTAAGTGCGAGCTCCTAGGTAAGATTCACTTTTGACTTTTAACTATCAGTACTGCATCATGTAAGAAAATTACTTAAAAAATCATGGAGGTTACAAGCTACATACTTAAAGTACTGTTAAGAAATTTTTTTTTTCATAAAAGCAAACTACACTTAGTGATTAGATTTATTGACTTCATATGAGAATTAGTAAATACTAAATTATTGTTAGAAGATGGCCTATTGCTCATTTGTTGGCCTCTGGATGACAATTATACATTTTCAAGTGTCAATGTTTTTGAAACCACTACTACTAATAATAATAATACAAGTGATCATCCTATGTACAAAAGTGTACATATTAGCAAACAAAATAATAAAAAGACATCTAAAAAGAAGAAAAACTTTATATGTGCACGGTCCTTCGCAGTAAAGCACTATTATATATATATGTATTTCATATATATTTGTTGTTTGATTTATCATCTATGAGTTTATGTCGAATTAATTTAATGGCCTGCTCCCGGTTGGCTTGTTAGCTCAATTGGTAGAGCGCTGCACTAGTATCGCAGAGGTCAGTGGTTCGAATCCTGTACAGGCCTGAATTTTTTTCAGGTCTGATTTTCACTATTGCTTAAATAGTGCTTTACTGCGAAGGATCGTGCACATATACGTTGTAGATTTCTCAATATTTTGCAAAGTAATTTACAAACATAAATAATTCAATGCATAATCTTTTCTTCAAATACATTAATTGCTATTAATGATATATTAATTTTGTTCCCCAGCCTATTCCAGACCAAAATGCATCACAAAGCTATAGCTAGTCAGCCATTTCTAAGATTCTTAAAGCTTTGTTTTACATTGAGGTCAATTATGGAGATTTCAATGAGAAAATAGTTCTTTACGATCACATCCAAATGGAACTGAACTTCATATTTTAAGAAACCTTTAACATTAGCCTCTCTTTTTAAAAGGGCTATTACAGCATAGAAATGGCACACACGATCATGTTTGTTTGTTTTTCACAATGTTGGCATAAATAAGCAAAAGCAAAAAAAAAAAAAAAAATTAAACCTACATCTGAAGAGATCCATCACGTCTTGTTAGCATCTTGACCCTTATTTCCCAGAAGTGATAAACATGTATCTTCTCCCTTAACTATTCACACATTATCCAGCAAACAGGTAATGAGAATACCTTAACTTATCAGGTAGAGGTTATCTTGATTAAACTCCAAATTCCTGTAACAAATTAACAAGGAAATGTATCGCAGCTAGAGGGGAGAATTAACGATCAGATCTCTCAGGAGTTACAAGGAACACATGTTTAAAACATTGTGCCCTTATCAAAAACAATATGCACTAAAAACATTTACCAGATGAGGGTAATTTTTACCCGACTTGACCAATCAGAGTGCTTTGTTTGTTTCAGTTTTCCGCCGGGTAAAGTTTATCCTAGTGGGGTAAACTTACCATTAGCAATTCGCTCGTTAGAGCCCTTCTATGGGCTGTATCGACGCAAAATAATTACATTCTTTCGATTGTGCCTTCTTAGAATCGAATTTCGCGATTTGGAGTTGAAAAAGGTGCAAAACCGATCAGCTTATATCTAGGATGGCGCGCTTTCGGATTTGTCGGGATTCGAAAATTGACACTCCTTTGTTTGCAAAGTCATGTTTGTTTTACCTTTATGATAAAATATTGTTGACATGAAGGTGTTTTATTGACAGGTTTTAGGTGAGAAGTTTATACAATAGCAAATCAAGCGTGTAATATAATCCTTTAGCAATCCTAGCGCGCGTCTTCTTGACGTTAGCGACCTTGTTAGCATCGAACTTACACCCTCGCGATCGATCATCGGGACGCCACGACAATGTCCTCCTTTTCTTTCCGTTCTTAAAGAAAATCCATAAAACAGTCAACATTTTGAATTGTAATGTACGATGCACAGCGTTTCACTCGCAGAAAACGTGACACATACTAACTATGGACAGATGACTTTTGTAATCTGTGAACATCTTGGTGCCACGTCACGCACAAAAGAAACCATGTGTCTTTAGCCATTTCTTCCTTCTTGAGAAACTACTCGAATATTGCAGAGAGTGGGGTCACATTTTACTTCTGATGTAGTCGCAAAACCCTTCGATGTATGCGTGATCGAAACTACTTTTTTAAAATCTTTATTTCCAGATTTTCCGAAGAGTGTTTCTTGCGAATTCGAGAGCGTACTTATCGAAGTAATCTACGCTCACGTATCAAAGTATCAGGCGTGTAATTTAATTAAAGCGTTCTATCCGGCGACTTTGCAACGTAACTTGGAAGATCGCGATGGATCCTCGAGCCTCCACAAAAATTTCCTTTCCAAAATTCCTTTTCTTTACGAAATCGATAGAATAATCAACAAGTTGAACTGTAATGTAAGGTGCGCAGCGTTTCGCTCGCAGAAAACGTGACACATGTAATCTGTAAACATCTTACTGTCTCGTCACGCTGCAAAGAAAACATCCGCGTTAAAGTTATGACTCCTAGAGGACAAGAGATTTTTATGTGTTTGGGTGCTCTATTATACGAACAATTTTTGCCGATTCGTGAGTGGAGTTGCCAAGATATCGTCATGGAAATATTTTTTTCTCAGTAAATTCAGCAGCAGTGAAGTGTTAGTCAAAAATGGTGCCATTCGGAGTAAACGTTCTTTTCTTAACTCAAGAAAAAAATTTGGGGGAGCTCTGTTGTTGTTTCACAACAGCCCTTTAAAACTGAACAAGTTGGAAAAATCGTAATTCTCTTTTAAAAATCCACACCAACCCGTATTATATCGTTCATTTCAAGTCGTTTTATCAGTATTTCCTTCAAGCTCTGACGCCGGCACCCACTTTGACATTGAAACTACCGGTTATTCTATTATTTCGACTATTGCAGTAAATGGTTTGAACCCGGGGGTAACATGTGAAGGTGTAGTCTGATCGTCCGGGTGAGTGTAGTCCTGAGAAGGACTGTTGTCTGTGGTAGTGACTGACGTTTCGACAACCTGTGCGGAAGTCATCATCAGAGTCAAGTGAATGATTGTTGTCAGTAGAATGTTCTTATTCCAGTTCGTGTGAAATGATCGGTTGGTTTTGCCGTGATGTTATTGGCTGTAAGACTCAAGTGACGTAAGTCGGCCGTGATTGGTCTGTTTCGATCTGTCGGTAAAGTTAGGTCGTTCTTTTTCGGTCGTTTGTGATGTTTATGTCGTGAATGAGTCGTTTATATGGAGCGGGTAGTTGTTGACATCTGTTTAGGGGAGTCTGTTCTAAGTTAGTAAACCAGCTTTCCAGAGTCAGTCGTTGAAAATAGTCAGTGCTGTAGGCTAGGCATTGCGCTGAGTCCCAGTCAATGTTGTGGTTGGCAAGTCGATGGTGCTCAGCAATGTGATTGCTGACATCACCTTTCCTCGTCGCCCGTCTGTGTTCAGTCAGTCTTGTTGTGAGGTTTCTGCCAGTCTCACCGATGTAGGAGGCTTGGCAGTCGGAACAATTGATCTTATAAATCGTTCCCTGTCTGTTCCCCGGTTCGTCTTTGTCTTTGACGTTGGTTAGTAACTGACGTAGTGTGGTGATGGGTTTGTGGGCGACGCGGATATTGAAGGGTAGTAAGATGCGCGAGATGTTTTCAGACATGCCTTTTATGTACGGTATGGTTGCTGTAGTGGTAGGGGTTGCGGTGTCGTTTGTTTCGGTAGTGGTAGTGGGTCGGTGAGTGTTTCGTCGGATGAAGTCGTTGTTGTAGTTGTTCTTCGTAAAAACACGGTGAAGGTATTTGTTCTCGTCGGATAAGCTGTCTGTCGAGTCGCATACTAGTTGTGCGCGTCGTGTTAGAGTTCTGATAGTTGTGGCTTTGTGTGATGTAGGGTTGTAGGATGACTCGTCTAGTAATCTGTCGGTGTGTGTCGGTTTCCTGTAAACTGTCGTCATCATCATCATCATCATAGTTTATTTAATAAAGCAGGTTGAGGGATAGGCAAGACATTACGTCCTGATGTGGACCTGCATCAATTAAACTATCAATTAATAAATACCTAATTAGTGAATAGACCGAAAATGGTATGTAAATAATGACAATTAAAGGAAATAAATATTAATAACAATACGGAGTAAATGTTAAAAGTATTTAAAGTCAACAGATTTGTAGGAAACACTGCAGGAAGCTTTAGCAAAACTGATAGATTTCAGAATTCTCTTATTTTCCCTGAGTTTTCTCTTGAAGGAAGTTAAGTTTGAACAGTTCTTTATGTCTTCGGGAAGGAGGTTCCAGGATAGTGCAGCTCTGTGCTTAAACGAAGATCTTCCCATTTCTGTTCTTGGTCTATGAACCTTAACTTTTAGGGATTTTCTTAAGTCGTAAGGAGTCTCGGATTTCACTATTAAGTCATTAATCGTCCGTAATGAGTTGTCGTTGTGGCTTACCAGGCAGTCTAGAAAAGGAAGTTTGCCATTTTCTTCGACTTCTCTGGTAAACTGTATGTCAGTGTTTTGTTCGTTAAGGTGGTGGTGGAATGCGTCGATTTCGTCGTGTCGAACGGCGGTGAAGGTGTCGTCAACGTAACGTAACCAAAGCGGTATCGTTTGTCGGCAAGTCGAAAGGGCGCGTTCCTCGATGTTCTGCATCACAATTTCTGCTATAACAACAGAAACTGGAGACCCCATGGCAGTGCCGTGTAACTGTTTGTAGTGTTTACCGTTGTAATGAAAGTAAGTAGACGTTAGGCAAATGTTAGGCAAGTCCATAATGTCGTCTGTCGGTAGCGGATAAATGATTGCCACAGAAGACTCAAACCGCCGCCACAGAAACAAACTACGACAAGTACACGACCAACTGAAACAGCTGATACCAACTGACCTACTTGACACCGTTACGACAATTGCCGACAAATGAGCCAACAAGACGACTGAACGCGCCCGCACTGGACATCAACAAAAATTGACACGACTGCTACGCGACAAAGAAAAGAGACGAAGCAAACCGGACGACAACTGGGTAAGTAACATTTCTTCTCGTTCCTTAGACAAGACTGAAACTCAGGTACTATCATACGGACTAAAACACTCAGTAACACCTAAACGCATACCGACCGAGGCTATTCTATCTAGTGTTGAGACGGCCCTGTCTCGGCAACGAGAGCTATCTGAGCCGACCAAGGATAACATCAGAAGCAGAATTGCTTCACTATACAATCAACGTCACTAAATGACAGCAACTTGACTAAAGACGAACAACGCGCAGTGAAACCACTGAGAAACGACAAAAACATAGTCATCCTACCAGCCGACAAAGGACGAGTTACTGTTGTTATGGACAAAATGGAAGCACTAGTTAACGACAAACGAACCTACGAAGAACTCAAACGTGACCCAACTCCTGCACTTCAAAGTAAACTCAACAGTAAACTACTCACACTCAAGAAAACGAACGGCTTTGACACCCAACGGTACTATCGACTGAGGTGCTCGGTACCACAGCCACCGAAACTCTACGGTTTGCCGAAACTACACAAACCTGGTTTCCCGATGCGACCTATTGTTTCTTTCTGTGGCTCTCCCGCATACCAACTATCCAAGTACCTGACGACAATACTACAACCGCTAACCGACAAATCCAGACATAAACTACAATCCACTGAAGACTTCATTAACGCTACCAAGACTGTTCAGATACCTGACGACTACAAACTAGTGTCATTTGATGTGAAATCACTGTTCACAAGTATTCCACTTCAATTGGCATTACAATGCACTGAGACTGCAATCCGACAATCTACCGACCCACTACCGCTACCGACAGACGACATTATGGACTTGCTTAACATTTGCCTAACGTCTACTTACTTTCAGTACAACGGTAAACACTACAAACAGTTACACGGCACTGCCATGGGGTCTCCAGTTTCTGTTGTTATAGCAGAAATTGTGATGCAGAACATCGAGGAACGCGCCCTTTCGACTTGCCGAGAAACGATACCGCTTTGGTTACGTTACGTTGACGACACCTTCACCGCCGTTCGACACGACGAAATGGACGCATTCCACCGCCACCTTAATGAACAAAACACTGACATACAGTTTACCAGAGAAGTCGAAGAAAATGGCAAACTTCCTTTTCTAGACTGCCTGGTAAGCTACAACGACAACTCATTACAGACAACAGTTTACAGGAAACCGACACACACCGACAGATTACTAGACGAGTCATCCTACAACCCTACATCACACAAAGCCACAACTATCAGAACTCTAACACGACGCGCACAACTAGTATGCGACTCGACAGACAGCTTATCCGACGAGAACAAATACCTTCACCGTATTTTTACGAAGAACAACTACAACAACGACTTCATCCGAAGAAACACTCACCGACCCACTACCACTACCGAAACAAACGACACCGCAACCCCTACGACTACAGCAACCATACCGTACATAAAAGGCATGTCTGAAAACATCTCGCGCATCTTACTACCCTTCAATATCCGCGTCGCCCACAAACCCATCACCACACTACGTCAGTTACTAACCAACGTTAAAGACAAAGACGAACCGGGGGACAGACAGGGAACGATTTATAAGATCAATTGTTCCGACTGCCAAGCCTCCTACATCGGTGAGACTGGCAGAAACCTCACAACAAGACTGACTGAACACAGACGGGCGACGAGGAAAGGTGATGTCAGCAATTACATTGCTGAACACCATCGACTTGCCAACCACAACATTGAGTGGGACTCAGCGCAATGCCTAGCCTACAGCACTGACTATTTTCAACGACTGACTCTGGAAAGCTGGTTTACTAACTTAGAACAGACTCCCCTAAACAGATGTCAACAACTACCCGCTCCATAGAGTCCTAAAGTGCTTACGTCACGTTTCCATAGCACCGGAATTCTGTGGTCTAAACAAACCAATATGGCGTCCCTAGCGTGACACATTGTCGTTGACCTTGAGCACTTCAAGAGGTATAATAGCGCATTTTATCCTCCAATAATAGAAATAAGATAAAGAGAATCAAGATAACCTTTGGCCTTACTATTGAAGAGTATAACAAGCGGACAAAAGCACCTGGTGAGCAATAATTCGAGTCAAAACGCAACGGAGACGAAGTTTGCGATGGGCCAGTGTTTTCATCCAGATTGCAATCACACATCTGAAAGCCACTGCTGCCGATTCTTTTCGTTTCCAGACCAGAAAAAACATAAAACACTCTATGATAAGTGGATATCATTTGTAAGGTGAGTATTTTTCGAAAAATATATATTTCGATGCTGTACCATCGATAGAAATAGCTGTTTTTTTTTTTTATCTCAAACTGATTCACGATTAGCTGTTTCTCTTTCTTGTCTTATTTGTTTTCTCGCGGCTTTGCCTTTCCTTGTCTTCAGTCTTGATCTAAGATTATTTAGTTACTAAAAAACTATATGATAGTTGTGAGTATCAAAGCTTTTACACTAACTAGTATTAAGTAACAAGCTCAGAGAAATACTCGCTTCGCATTCACGTCTTAGACTACAAGGTTAAGCATGTGACCAACTAAACTTTGGGTTTTTTAAGCGCAAGTATAGTAACTGCTTCTGTCTTTTTCTGTTATAGGAGAGGAGATAGAAAGCCCAGCAAACATTCGCGACTTTGCAGTTGTCACTTTAAAGATGGGCGAAAAGAAAATATGCCAACCATCAGTGACAGAAACAGGCACAAGCTGTTTGATAGTTTGGACTTGCTGCCAGGTACAGGACCAACACCTCCCAGTACACCTACCCCCAAGAAAAAACGGAAAGTGTCTGCCGAGCCCACGAAATTACCAACTGTAGCATCTGTGCTTGAAGAGATTAAAGAGAACTCTGAACCATGTTCCACTGAATGCTCACAAGAGGAAAAGACAAGTTCCAAAGAAGCTCTGCTGTCAATAGAGCTTGATATGACTTCAACAGAACTTGCTAAACACAAGGAAATGTCAAGTTACTATAGTGCACACTACTCTGCTAAGAGCTTGAGCCCTGAGGTGATACGGATGGAGACAGGTCTACCCACTAAGGATGTTCTTGATATTGTTGTGGGATATGTTTCAAGATTCAAGGGTGAAATAAACTATTATGCTGGATGGAAGGTTGAGGGGATCACACTTGAGGACCAGATATTTATCACTCTGATGAAACTGAAACAAAATTATACCAATCTACATTTAGCCCAGTTGTTTTCATGCAGTGTTGCAACTGTTGCTAACATAGTACTAACTTTTGTCCATGTTTTGCATTCTCTCCTGTTCAAAGACATCATGACAACCGTGCCATCTAGAGAAAAGAACAAGATGTGTTTGCCATCCTCTTTCACTGAGTACAGCAGTTGCCGCATTGTGATTGATTGTACAGACATTGAAATTGCTACACCTAAGCTCATGTCCCAGCAGAATGCTACAAATTCCAGCTACAGGGGAATGAACTCTTTCAAAGTCATTATAGGGGTTGCCCCAAATGGAGTTATAACCTATGTTAGTGATCTTTTTCCTGGCTCAGTCAGTGACAAGGTCATGGTTAAAGAGTCTGGGTTTTGGAAACATTTGAGTGCTGGTGATCTTGTTCTGGCAGACAAAGGTTTTCTCATCAGCGATGTAGTTCCAAGAGGTGTTTCAGTGAACATACCACCATTTCTCAACAATGGAAAGTTTACAGAGAGTGAGGCAAGGGCGACAAAATCAATAGCTCGATGTCGCATCCACGTAGAGCGTGCAAATGCAAGACTTAAGAGTTTTCGCATCCTTGGCTTCATCCCAGCATTTTTGAGGTGCCATGCTGACAAGCTATGCCAACTGTGCTCAGCTCTTGTTAATTTGCAGTATCCATTGATCAAGGATGGCTGCGAAGACTTTGAATTTGACTGAATAGAACTTTTTTTGAACTAAATTATAGTACAATGAGTTTTTAATATTATTTTTGTATTACTAGAAGCCCTACTGTAACAGATCAAATGGTATTGACATAGCTTTGGTCAAAAATATGATGTGGTCAGTTTTACATTTTTCTGATATTCATCTCCTTTATGTTCATTAATACAAACTACTATGTGTTCTGTGAAAATAGATTATAATGAAATCCAGTGACATTCTTAAATTGTCATTTCAACTAAATCCAGGTCAGGGGCATGTGACCAGTATGGAATTCTTTCGTCCAGTAGTTCCAAGTGTGAAAGTCGTGCTGGCTGAAAGGTTTTACTTTTGTGTCTGTGAAGCTGGGAGCCTGAGTCCAGGTGTATAAAACTAAAGCCACACTTAAATTAGCTTTAAGGGATGGTGAGAGGTAGTCAGAAAAAATAACCTGTGCTGCATGGATTTTGTTTTGGCTCCCTCCCCTTCCCTTTGCATTGCTATCCAAGCCTACTTAAACGTGGCATAAGTTTTATGCACCTGGGCCCTGTTGAGTAACCAGGATAAGTGTTACCAGCTACCAGTAGCCATTGGTTGCAAAAAAAAATTGTTTAAGCTTGCTTTCAGGAAGAATGTAATTTATTATTAAGTTACTATGCTAAATGGAAAAATGTGGGTTCTTTATCTTGTGTCTCTATCTGAGTGTAGAATATGTAATGTTATATTAAGAAATTAATGTATGAAATTTAAAAAAATACCTTTTAACATTAGCTACTGCCTATTTACATTAGCTCCCACTCCCCCCCCTCCCCCCCCACTTTGATTATGTCCAGCATCTGTGCACCACTTTTCAAAGTTCTCCCTCGGTAATCTTTGGGAATAGTTGATGAAAGTAAAAATCACTCAAGATAGTAATATTGTGCTCCCAAGATTCATCTCATTCAATCTTGATAACAACACTATCCTTTGTGGTCCATACAACAAAGTAGCAGAATTTGCGCTTTGTCAGGAACATCTGGCCTTGACACTGATGCCAGTAAACATGTGTGGTAGACAGCGTATAATTCCCTTCCTTCTCCTCCAAGTAAAAGTCTTTGTGCCCACAAGCTTCCTTGATTGTCGCATTTCGATGTGTGTAGGGGCACTTACACTCAATCACCGAGTTGTCTCCCACAAGTCCATCAGGGGAAGCACCCAGAACTCCCGACTCGAGTAGCCAAAGGCCGGTCTGTACAGGTGTAAAGTCTGTGATGTTGGTGAAGGACTTCAGGGCCTCAGTCTCATTGTCCTGTCCCCATGCAATTGCTTTAACTCCATTCAAGTTGTATTCCCCAAGTAGTCGCTTGATAAGAGACGGTGTAACTCTTTTTGCCTGGAGGACGGAGCCAAAATTACTAGCAGTCAGGCGGCCTCTACGAGCTTGGTGCCATGCAGGGCTGTTTCGCTGGCCAGCCGTGAGGGTGCTCACAACATTTATGGTTCTCTAGCTAGCTCCTCTACTTTGGCATTCTCAATCAAGTACTCTAATTGTTTTTCCTTCGTAGATGCCATAAGGAAACCTTCTGAGTAAATGATATCCTCAATCGTCTTGATCAAGAGAGGGGTAGCAGGTTGTGGTTCGGGACTCAAGATCCAGCAGGTCCCTGTAAATTTGCCATAGCGCTTTAGTTCGCTGTACAGCCACATCCGATCTTCTCGGCTAGGATCGCGCGCCAAAGGGCTGTAATCCTTCTTCTTCGGTGGCGCTGGAAACATCTGGCTTGCAGACTGTACGCTTTCTGCCTTTCGCTTTCGTTTCCATTGGCATTCCAGGTCCGTCCTGCTAAGGTTATGGATGCCACAAATAAATATGGCTGCCGCGTGACTGCACTTGAACTCGCCGCGAGGACACTCGCATTCTGTGTTTTTTATTTCAAGGTTTTCATCGAGATAAATCTGATAAAAAGATAATTCGAAACAGACACGTAAGTTGCAATATATATTCCGCAATATAAACATTAAATTGGAGGTGAAATCGGGGTTGGGAGTTCTTCGAATTGAACATACGTGTTGTGATCCCAAATTGGCAACTTACTGTGACTTTGTAGTCCTTATTTTTCATGCTTGCTTGGACTTCACCTTTGATAACTCCCCTGGAATAAATAAAGCTTTGGACATGGTCGGATTTGAAGTGGTTTTCTCCGCGATCAAGCGATTTCTGCTCTCCAGAAAAGAAAGAAACGAGTGAGCATATCGATAAAGACGCCATGGCAACGTGACGTCACACTTTAGGACTCCATATAAACGACTCATTCACGACATAAACATCACAAACGACCGAAAAAGAACGACCTCACTTTACCGACAGATCGAAACAGACCAATCACGACCGACTTACGTCACTTGAGTCTTACAGCCAATAACATCACGGCAAAACCAACCGATCATTTTACACGAACTGGAATATGAACATTCTACTGACAACAATCATTCACTTGACTCTGATGATGACTTCCGCACAGGTTGTCGAAACGTTAGTCACTACCACCGACAACAGTCCTTCTCAGGAGTGCACTCACCCGGACGATCAGACTACACCTTCACATTTCGACTATTGTCCGAGCAGTCAACAAAAGGAAGTAAAAAACAATGGGAATTAGAAAGTGCCGTACACGCTCGTCACCTCGTTCTCCAATATGACATTTTAGAACTTGAGTAATTCCAGAACTTAAAAATGGTATAGGCTACAGTGACAATCTTGAGATGTTTGTTGATTCCTCTTTCGTGGAATCAACAAACATCTCAGCAGGTTTCAGAGCGTGACGTGGCACCAAGATGGTTAAAGATTAGATGTGTCACCAAGATGGTTAACGATTACATGTGTCACGGTGGGCGCTTTCCATTTGACTTAAATTTTCGAGATTTCCGGTCAGAAATCGAATGGAACGGGAAAAGTTCCGCGATTAGTTTTCAAAAATTTAGGAATACGTTTTTAGTGTACCCTCTTAGATACGGTCGGACGCGTTCCATTCGGCCAGCGAAAATACCGACATTTTGAACCTGTGATTTTTGTTGAATGCAAAGCGACCCTTGTCACCTAAAACCTGTCAATAAAACACCTTCATGTCAACAATATTTTATCATAAAGGTAAAACAGACATGACTTTACAAACAAAGGAGTGTCAATTTTCGAATCCCGACAAATCCAAAAGCGCGCCTTCCTAGATATAAGCTGATCGGTTTTGCACCTTTTTCAACTCCAAATCGCGAAATTCGATTCTAAGGAGGCACAATCGAAAGAATGTAATTATTTTGCGTCGATACAGCCCATAGAAGGGCTCTAACGAGCGAATTGGTAATGGTAAGTTTACCCCACTAGGATAAACTTTACCCGGCGGGAAACTGAAACAAACAAAGCACTCTGTTTGGTCAATTCGGGTAAAAATTACCCTCATCTGGTAAATGTTTTTAGTGCATATTGTTTTTGATAAGGGCACAATGTTTTAGACATGTGTTAAGGTTAACTGCTGCATTCTTTTGCTTTCCTTTCTTTACTTACACTTTTCATGCTTAGTGGTACATCCATATCTATCTCAGCGTGCCAACTAGATGCCAAAAAAATCTGGAGAGGAAGTTAATGATTCTCTTCTTCATCACCAAAAACAGAATTATAAAAAAATAATAGTATATTTAATCATTCAATTTTGTTGATCAATTGCTATTAATAATGAAAAATAACTTGCAGTTATTTGAATTTGAGATAGTGTTTATATCTAAATCGTTTAAATTGGCATGTTACTACCATCATCAATGCCATCATCGTCATCATCACTAAGTTCTGACTCAAAAGACAGGCGAGGAACTTTGGGTGATGACGAAGTGGAACAAGATGGAGATACATCCAGCAGTGGGTCTATGTTTCGTCCAGGCGACAGAGCCCTTTCTATTCTGACACCGGCCCCCTTAATTCGTGCCCCTGCATCAAATATAGTGTCCTTGCCTTTGCCAATTAGCTGGTTCTGTGGAGCACAAGCAAAATAAAAATTCAAATAGCTGAAATATTTGCATGTTGGTATATATACGGCATAAAAGAGGAATAAACATGGAAAGAATCCATAAAATTTCTTGTAACAAGAATGAAAAAAAAGCAGTCCATTTAAAGGGGAACGCAGGGGTATTTGTGAAGGAATTTTGCATTATTGGCCTGTTATTTCTGTTTCGATTTCTGATAACCTTTTTTGCTAGCCGTTAGTTTTAACCTAGTTATGTTTTCTGAAGTGAGAGCGAAAACGCGATTAGAATTCCGCCATCTTGAAAGGTAACTGCCTGCTCAGAATTGGTCAGCGTGTATTCGTATGACGTCAAATAGTCAAGAAATATGATCCTGGCGAGATTCGAAGGTGTGGACTTGTTTAGTGTACATGCGAAATATGGATTTATCCGGGTCTGCCCGTATTAACGATAGTTTTAACGACGAAGAAAGTGCTACGAATACCTTTTCCATTCAGCCTTATCAGTTTGAGCCACGCAGGAACTCAGATAAAAGCGTGAGCGATAACGAGAGCATCTCGGGCGAGGAAAGCGAGGAGGAAAACACAAATCCGCGACTGAAAAATTCTGACTGGTATGTAACATGCGACTGCGATGTTTTCATACGATAATGTGCATGTACTGCTTTCAGTTTATTCGTACAAAAAGAGAACGAATAAAAGATACTTAACTCAGGTGTGTACCTTTTTTTTGGTATTTTGTTTTATTTGGCTCTGCAGTACGACTAAGTAGACCATTCATTTCATGCAGTGTGTGTACGATTCAAAGCTTTCAGTGTCGCTTTCGAGGTCAAGATTGTAATAGTACTGACAAGATCTAAGCGGTAGGATCCCAAAATCCCCGTTCGGACCAGCATTTATTTTTCCTTGTACAAACTACGTATAAGTAAGTGAATACTTTATACACTGTCCATACCGATAAAAATATGTAATCCAAGAGCCTAAATACAAATTTCATTCCCTGAGACAGCGTCAGTTTTTTTTTTAACCGCGGAGCATTTTCTAAAATCTAGGTGTTCGTGTGAGAACTGTCAGGTTATGGGAAGAGTGGAGGCCTGTACTTGCTGTCAGGAAATAACGGCAGTGAAAAAAAAAATTATTGCGGCAGTAACTAGTGGTGAATGTCAAGAGGAACCAAAATGCATTACGCAGCATTCAGGTTTTCATCCAGTTTGCATAAACAGGTGGGTCCTACAGACTGCCTGGTATCAGTACAAGCAACAGTACAAAGATCCATACGATGGCCCTGAACATAAATTATTTCGACATATTGCCTACAGACAGCTGGCTCGGTGGTGCTGGGGAATACTGGGCAAGGAAATCAGGGTAGTTCTACCATCATGTGCAGTTATGTGTATACGAAACTTTTATCCTCCACCAGGGCCAGAAGAAGAGTTTGCCTTTGAAGGTTTTCGATATGCTGACGAATGATTTGATGAAAAGTTTTATCTTACATATAAACTAAAGCAGTGACACGATGTACATAGTTGTACAATAATATATTTTACAATCCATTGAACCCTTCTACAAAGGCCTGATTACACAATAAGAAAATTAGTTATTTTTGCATTACTCCTTCCAATACTCTGTTTGTGATATGCTCCATTTGTTAGTTCATTAATTTTTCTTTAAATATAATTGCCAATGATGAACACAAGTGCTTCTCTCAACTATAGAGATTTGTGATGGAATATTGTATTGCATGCAATCACCTAAAGTAAATCAATGAGTTGATTATTAAAGAAGAGCTATCTAGTTTCTCCTACTTCTATGAACAACCTCCGGGCTCCTTCTGACAACTGTAAACTAGTATGTCTTTAATATATAGTTTTTAAACAAAAAATTTGAATATATATGAGAATCCCTTTGAGCTAAATCACTAAACAAACACATTCTTTGTGGCTTTTAATTTACCTATTAAATCTTGAACAATGGTTATCAATGATGTCTGCCTTCGGAGGTGTTGGCTCTGCAGCTATATTTCTCGGTAAAAGAACAGGTATTGGCTGAGCAATTCTGTTTCCCGCTTCACATCGTTGAACAACCTGAGCGAGTAAATCTCTCAAATATTCGTAGGATTTCTTTTCAGTTACGGGTTTTACAACCCATCGCTTGTTTGCCTTGGGAAAGCAAAGTTTGTAGCGTGCCAGGCCTTCCTGTGCTCCAGACTTTATTACAGCTTGTCTACGGCCAGTGTTGTGATTATTGTCAATAGCAGCAAGCTGGGTCCTAGCAACCATGCCCTGGTATGAGAAATGCTCACGTTTAGGGCAATACTTAAGCATCATGGAGTGATATACCTCTAATCTACCTGTGTGGCAGAAGTCAGTAATCTTAGCAATATCCTTCAACAATTTAGTGTTTAGGACCACTTCCTCTAAAGCTAAGAAAGCTTGACTGTTTGGCTTAAGCCAACTGACTTTCTTGGCTTCAGAGGGAGAAATTTGTTGATGACAGCATTGGTGGAAATGAGTATTTCCTGACCAGATGTGCTTATTACAGATGTGATTTAAGAGTGACTTCCATTTTTCTTGAAGAGCCAAAACATTACCATTGCAGGTTGCAGCAGACCACCATAGGTGGTTTGAGATTGATTGTATCCATGGTGAGAGGCCCTCACATCCCCTTTGTTTTGCCTTATGAGTCAGCTTCTTTACCACCCACTTGGAGAGATGCCACACATCATATTGGTGTTTGATGTTTGGGTGATCTTTGGCCATGGAACTGGTGATAGAGACATGGCGATCTGTTGCAATCCTACTGATGGTGATATCTTTTCCTTCAAGCATTTCTATGCACCTTGTAAATCCTTCTTTCTCCATTGCATTAGAAGATGTGACCTCAGTGACTTGAACCACCTGAAATGCCACCACATTACCAGTGTCCTCATCCATAAAAGTGTAAGTGCCATACTTTGCAGAATGGCCTGGACTGTCACAGCGACCATCGCCATTAAGATTAACAACACCCCTGGCAGTGAGAATCTCCATTTGCCTCCTACTTTCAGCTTCCCATGCCTCATGAATAACAGGGAACAAGTACTTTTTCTGTGTGTCATAAAAGGCACTTTCACTGAAAAATTGAAGATTAAAGCATGATGCCCACTGGCTGATTGCAGTAAAAGTATTACCTGTAAACAAAATAGCAGCAGACAACAATAGATTTCCCAGGGTTTTCTGTTTGACTACTGGCTGTGAATCCCACTTTACTGTATGGCCACTGTTACAACTCAGTTGAACTGATAACATGCTACCACTTGTTTTCCTTTCACAATCGATTATTATATCTCCACAACTGGGGCACCTTTTCAGCAATTTATTTATAGATGATTCAAAGACAACATATTTCTTTTCAGAGTCTGGGGTAATGTAGTCTCTCTTGGATTCTTCTTCAAATAATGTGTCATCCTTGACATCCTCTCTGGTGAAACTATTTACATGTAGTGGCAAATGCCAATTTGGGTCCTCAAAGTCATCATCCTCATAATCACTGTCATCATCACTTTCATCCATCTCATTCTCTTTGGTAACAATGTTAGGTATCACAACTTCCACCTCAGGCAGAGGGGGCCATGAGGTAACACTGAAACTGTCATCTTCATAAGTAGGAAAGACTACATATGGGGGAGCATGCATAGCATAATTATGATCATTGTTAACTTTCCATCCTTCAGCATTAATGAATGAAGTTTTTGAAAGAGGAAAAATGCCAGTTGTATTTTCATCTATCGGTAGGGAAACATTTTCGGTTGCATTTGCCTGGGTCGGATGGGGAGACTTAGTCCTAACTCTAGTAGTCATGGCAGCATCTTCAAACTCTGTTTGTATTGCCTTACTTTTGAGGATAAGAGGTTGAAGACAGCACTGAATTCCAACATCGCACTTCGTTGGACTCCAAGAGAAGGATTCTGAATTTTCACAAACAACAACTTCCTCATTACTTAATACTCCTTCTGTGGAAGCATTCTGATCGTTTGTAGCGGCCAGTAATTCCGCGACATCCTGATACGAAACAATGACAGTATACTTCGTTTGTTATGGAAACTTTATTTCTTTTGGAAAAATACTTATGTAAATTTATATATCTAGCCCCTGATCCAGAGAGGACAAAAAGTAAGCCCGTTTTATAGTCCAAAATGGGGAATTTTTAGCGTCGAGGAGGTACAATTACGTATGAAGATGCATGGAGCAAGATAAATAATTATTATCAACCTCGTTTTGTAATTCGGTGCGGAGAAATGCTCTGTCGTCGGTCAAAGCCCTTCTATATAATTATTTGAATGAGATTACGGTCCTTTCTTATTCACAGAGAGTGAGAAATCGTAACATATTGGGTTGAATAAATCACCTCGTAAATGGCAATAATTAAAACAAAAACTTTAACCAACTTCTTGATGCATTCGTCGATCGCGGCGATTTTCGCTTGACAATCGGGGTCTCTTTTTAGTAGATTGTGAAGCATAGTCAAATATAGAAGGCACAGCATCCTCCTTTAGCCGGCGTTTATACTTTTGCCCAGCGATCTTCGCTTGAAGATTCCACTGAAAACAGCTTGCCGAGAAGTGATCACTACAGACATAGCTGTATTGTAAGAGCGGCATATTCAAGCGACGAATTCTCTCCAGCCATGCTTTCCTCCGCTGTTTATCCGATGGAATCTTATGGAAGCTCACATTTGTTGTCTTAGCAGAGTAATTGGTACATCCAGGAACACAGCAGTTCACCATTTCGTCGAACTTAAAAATAAACTAGCTTTACAATCTCAAAAACGTATCAGTGCGAAGTGTTATTACTTTTAGAAAGTCCTGCGAAAAGGGTATTGACGATCTGACGCAACAGGGTACTGCTGACCAATTTAATACGGCTCATAAACATCCAAGATGGCGGAATTCTAATCGCGTTTTTCGTTCTCACTTTAGGAAACATATTTACGTTAAAACGAACGGCTAGCAAAAAGGGTTACCAAAAATCGAGACAGAAGAAACAGGTCAATAATACAAAATTACTTCAAAAATACCCCGGAGTTCCCCTTTAACCAACAAGAAATTAAAAAATATTTATGCTGGGCCACCTTTTTGCCCAAAATTATTGACCAAAATTATTGACCAATTTTTAAAAAGGGAAATCATCTCCCTTAGCAAACATGAATATCAAAAGATAGTTACTTTGATTTTGTTCACTAAGTAACTGATCACACATAATTTAAAAAGCAAATGTTAATCCTTATATCAACAAACAAAATTATGTATTTGTTATTATTTTAATTCAGAAGTACCTTTTAATAGAAGTAATGACTTGACAGTTGTTAACACAGGTCTTTTCATAGAAGCGACCAAGGAATGAAAAGTTTAAAGAGATTATGGTAATACCATTTGGATTTCAAAAAAATGTATTTTAAATTTTAAAAAAGTACTGGTAGGGAATTCATTTGCTAACAATTCAAATTCAGCAACTTTACTTAAATAAGGTTAATTTTAACATTTAATTTAATGTTTAGAGTTTACCACAAAATTACAATGAAACTAAGATGAGGCTTTTTTTTCCAATCCTTCATGAATTTTCATTTATTGACTTCAGGTATAGATTACTGATGAGCAGTTATGTCAATTTAAGTAAAATTATCTGCATAGTGGTCAAAATTCACTCTCCTTGCAACTTTAAAATTGTAGCTTCAAGCAGAATTAAAATTAGTTTTTTTCTAGTTTTAAAACTTCATCAAATGCCCAAGGATTCAATTTATGTCTGTGGATATTTCTACAATAATTTACAAAGGTACCGTAGTTTAGAGTGGGTTTTAGTATAAATAGTTTAAAGATTAATTTTAATTTTGTCAGAAAACAAAACATAAAAGCAATAAAAAGAGGTTTTATTGATCTCTTGGGTTAGGGTTAACAGATCAGATTACATGGAAAAGTCAACTGAAAAAAATATTAACCAAGATTAAATAAAAAGGTAGAAAGTGAGGTGACATTCACCATTGGATTAAATATATTCACAAGCTGAAACTACAAAATTCTACATATTTTTAAAATTCTTTTCATTTATAAATCTTTCTAATGAATCTTTTTACAATTTATTACCATAATTTACTAATCTTTTAAAACTGAAATTCCTGAGTTTTACCAACAAAGTATTTTGCTATCAAATAATTAGTTATTATAACAATTAAAGAAGGCACAGACAAACACAAAAAAATAAAAGAATCTTTGGTCTTGTTAGACTGAATTTTATGGGATAGGTCATCTGTCCTTGGCAGTGCATGTTCTTGACAGTGTTCTCCTTTTTGCGTGATAACGGGTAAACTTTACTGCTTGTTATACCTCATATTAACCCCTGAAATTGCTCAGAATTCTTGAAATTCAGCAGGTAAAAGGATTGCTCTACAAGTTGAAGGTTCCTTTTAACAGTCATGCTTAGAATAAGGGACATAACTGCTCAAGAGTAATAGAAAGTTTTATCACTTTTAGAGGCGCCATTCAATTGTTCTCTTCCTCTTGAAAAATGTTTGTTTCAGAGAAAGACTTCACCAAGGTTACTAATCGACCATCCCTTCCAAACATATCAATAAAGCTGCCTATAAAGTCGCGTGACTTTTCTTCCCACTTTTGAAGCACCTCATGAGACTTGTCTGTAAGCTTTCCTTTGATTTCATCCATTTTTTGCCTGACCTGAACTTCTTTTTCCTACAGGTAAAGTACAAGATCTTATTAAGTAATTGTCTTCTCTGGGTACTATACATTTTTTTTGTCAATTACGAGGCTGCAAATAACGAACGAGCAGTCGCCGGTCACGTTGTCCGGTCAAACATGCTTTTGCTCGGACACTACCTTTTTTTGGCCGGACAAATTTTAATAGTCGGAATTCTCGCAATAGTGAACCAAGATTGCACAGTAATCACAACTAAAAAACAACTGAATCCAAGTCGGTCTGGCAAGAAAAATTACAAGTTAATAATTTTACTACTCTTTTGTTTTCAGTACAACTCAGAGCCCTATTTTTAAAAGTTACAGTTGTGAATTTTTGTTAGAGTTTAAGAGTGGTCAGTTTCTCCAGGTTTTGAGCCGTTTGCTCGCTTTTTGCACTTTGCAACAAATGCTACTTGGAGTATTCTCGATGCAGCGAGATTATTCGTGAGGGCGCTTTCCTATTATTCAATCAGTCAAACAATCAATCACTTTATTTAAGAGTAAATTATGGTATCTAGCCAAAGGTAAAACCCTCTACTGACTGGGAACACTTAAATAAAGTAGATAAAATAACGGAAGACGTGATGATTTGCAGTCGCGACAGGACTTGATGACATCGTGGAAATTTGCGACTGCTGGGAATGTCTCGACCACTAATTTGTCTACTTTTATAATCTTTTTGTTTTCTTTCAGAAACATGACTGTTGTCCCTTGTGATTATCAAACAGTTAAAAATTAAAATTTTTTTGAACGAGTCGGTAGATGACCGGACAAGATGTCCGGCCACCCAAGGCTTTGTCCGGACAGTACCCAATTTTGACCGGACATTGTTCGTTGACCGGCCGTTATTTGCAGC
The DNA here is from genome assembly GCF_964205215.1 of Stylophora pistillata. Lineage (NCBI taxonomy): Eukaryota > Metazoa > Cnidaria > Anthozoa > Scleractinia > Pocilloporidae > Stylophora > Stylophora pistillata. Next base: position 1,809,592 of record NC_142525.1, read on the forward strand.
CCTGCAATTATGAAAGAGAATTTAGTGTTTCGTCACAATACCTCCCTTTACCTGATACAGTTGGCTTTTATCACAACCCGTTTGTAAGACAATGTATAGATATTGTAGAGAGAAGTTACATGTTTATCTTTTAAGGTAAAGAGTTGAGAGTTAACTGATCACAGAAAGCCCAGAACTTATTAATTTTTCAGGCGTTTTGATGTGAGGCTTATCACAGTAGGGGAGAAAAGGAATATTAAAAACTCTTTTATGGAATGCAGGCCAGTACTTTTCCTCTGGTCATCAAAAAAGCTGACCCTTTAACTTCCATAAGTGATGAACATGTATCTTCTCCTTATCATTTCCATACATTATCCAGCAAACAGGTAATGAGAGTAATCAAACTCAGCAGGTAGAAGTTGTTATCCTGATCTAACATCAAATTCTCACAACTAGTTTATAAGGAAATGTGTGGCAGCTAGAGGGGAGAATTAACAGTAAGATCTTGGCAGTCTAAGGGTTAAAGAGTACTTTGTGCTACCTTGCAAAATGAATAACAATACTAGAGTTTTGTTCCAGGACAGGGGTGGAGAAGCCAAGGAAGGCTTTTCAGAAAGGGAGGCCTGGTTACAAAGTGAGAAAACTCTCAACTGAGGCTGACCACCCATTTTATAGCATACTGACACCACTTAAATTTTCAGGCTTAGCCTACAAAGAAATGGATGTTTCTTGTTGAAAAAAGTCACTCTCAGATCAATTTAAATTTTATTTTCAATTTCAAGAAAATGTGAAATTATAGTGTGATCGTCAGGGTGAGTGTAGTCGTGAGAAGGACTGTTGTCAGTGGTGGTGACTGACATTTCGAAAACCTGTGTGGAAGTCATCATCAGAGTCAAGTGAATAGTGGTTGTCAGTAGAATGTTCTTAGTCCAGTTTGTGTAAAATGATTGGTCAGTTTTGCCGTGATGTTAGTGGCTGCAAGACTCAAGTGGCGTAAGTCGGTCGTGATTGGTCTGTTTCAATCTGTAAGTAAAGTTAGGTCATTCTTTTCGGTTTGTTTGTAATGTTAATGTCGTGAATGAGTCATTTGTATAGAGCCAGTAGTAGTTAACACCTGTTTAGGGGAGTCTGTTCTAAGTTGGGAAACGAGCTTTCCAGAGTCAGTCGATGAAAGTACTTAGTGCTGTAGGTTAGGCATTGCGCAGAGTCCCAGTCAATATTGTGGTTTGTAAGTCGATGATGTTCAGCAATGTGATTGTTAACATCACCTTTCCTCGTCGCCTGTCTGTGTTCAGTTAGTCTTGTTGCGAGGTTTCTGCTACTCTCTCTGATGTAGGAGGCTTGGCAATTGGAGCAATTGATCTTAAATCGCTCCCAGTCTGTTCCTTGGTTTGTCCTTGTCTTTAATGTTGGTTAGTAACTGATGTAGAGTGCTGATGGATTTGTGGGCAACGCGGATACTGAAGGGTTATAAGATGTGCGAGATGTTCTCAGACATGCCTTTTATGCATGGTATGGTTGCTGTAGTCGTAGGAGTTGCGGTGTCGTTTGTTTTGGTAGTAGTAGTAGGTCGGTGAGTGTTTCATCAGATGAAGTCATCATTGTAGTTCTTTGAAGAAACACAGTAAAGGTATTTGTTCTCATCGGATGAGCTGTCTGTTGAGTCGCATACTAGTTGCGCGCGTCGTGTTAGATCTCTGATAGTTGTGGCTTTGTGTGATGTAGGATTGTAGGATGACTCATCTAGTAATCTGTTAGTGTGTGTCAGTTTCCTGTAAACTGTTGTCTGTAGTGAGTTGTTGTCACAGCTTACCAGACAGTCTAGAAAAGGAAGTTTGCCATTTTCTTAGACTTTTCTGGTAAACTGTATCCCCCTGTTTTGTCCGTTAAGGTGTTGGTGGAATGCGTTGATTTCATTTTGTCGTATGGCAGTGAATATATCCTTAACGTAGCATAACCAAAGCAGTATCGTTTGTGGGCAAGTCAAAAGGGCATGTTCCTTGATGTTCTCCATTACAATCTCTGCTACAACAACAGAAACTGGAGACCTCATAGCTGTGTCGTGTAACTGTTTGTAGTGCTTACCGTTGTACTGAAAGTAAGTTGACATTAGGCAAAGGTTCAGTAACTTGAAGTACACAATGTCGTCTGTTGGTAGCAGTAGTGGGTCGCTGGATTGTCGGATTGTAAACAGCAATTTCGCATCAAATGACACTAGTTTGAGTAGTCGTCAGTTTTCCTTACAAATTGAAGAAAGTTTCAAGATGACAAGTGATGAGAAAAGAGAACAATATCAATTGAAGGATTATTAGTTGATCCAATACCAAATTCTCCAAACTTATATCATAAGAATTGTATGATGGACACCCTCGATAGGGCTAACCTCTGGTGTCTTCTTTTCTTTCAAATTACTTATTTTGTGATTTAATTGGATAAAGTATTATTACTATTATTATTATTAGTAAGAGATAGTTTACTGAATTTTTCTTTTTTTTTTTCTTTTTTTTTTTTAGAGAACTGCTTTTTGTGAAATATTTTTAAGGAAAAATTTATTATTAAGGACGTCGATCATATATCGTCAATTTATTTGCTGTTCTACTGACAGTTGTTAATACCGAAGAGATTCAAGACTTTTCTCTCAGCTAGAGACTTTTTAAACTTGTTTTAATATTTATACCTTAATTTGTCTTAATTTTCTTTGTTGTCCTGTATTTTTGCTAATTTTTTTAAATAAAATTTACATAAATTATTAGTAAAGAGAATTATTTGTGAGATCTTGAGAGTGAAAGGGTAAAAAAAAAAGAATGGTTTGCCTAAGTCTAAGAGCCTAATATATTTCCTTGTAAGTAAATTACCAGAAATTGGTGTTAGCTAAGAATAACAACCCACACCTGATTAGTTTGAATATTCTCATTACCTGTTTGCTGGATGATGTATGGATTTTATAAGGAGAAGTTACATATTAATCACTTCTGGGTGTTTAAAGGTTAGTTATCTAACTCTCTCTTGTTCTGACTTCCTTGTTTTCTCTCTTGTGAACATACAGCGTAACAGGTTTTTACATCCAAAATGAACTAATTTAAAACAGTTAACTATGTTTAAAAGTAGATACTTCACCTGATGTAAATTTTTGCAGATTCAATCCAGACTTTTCCACGCAAGTAGACAGTACCTAAGAGAATGACTACATTGTGAGTAACTGAAAACAGCTTGGAGTACACTAGATGAAATTGAACCCTCTGCTTTCTGTTTACCTGGCGGTTTACACAGCTGTTCCGACAAAGGTTGTCCAGAGAAAGCGTGAAAGCGTACGCGACAATGCCGAAAGGTAGTCTGGGAAACATCCAATAAATCTCACTAAAAGCTCAGAACAATGCCTCGACCGTACAGCGAAGACTTGAGATGGCGGGCAATATGGATGAAAGAGTGTTTAGGATACCGGCAGCGTTGACGAGGTAGCGGCTGCTTTGTACATGTCGCCGAAAACCATTCTTGGCTACGTAACAAAATGCTTAAATTCTGGTGAAGTCAAAGCAGAGAGTTTGGGACGACCGTGAAATAGTTTTCTTCTGCATCCGCACATGGAGTTTGTAATAATGGAAGCGGTACTTGACCACCCGGAAAAAACCCTCTCAGAAATTGCACAGAATATCTACGAACAGACAGGGTTAGAACGTGCTCTTTCGGGCATATTGCTGTATTTGAAACGGAACCGTTTTAGCCGAAAAAGGGTTTGTCAAATATTTCTTGTCAGTGTTGCTTTTGATTTTTCCTTGCTCATGTAAATTTAAGACAAAAAACACGTTTGATTATTATTATTATTGTCATAATCACGCATTTTAAAGCTGACAACAATTGCCCTTTAAAGATCTGAAGCAGACAGAGTATTTTTTAAGTCTGATGTTTGTCTCCTGGATCCCGAGATGTTGATGTTCTTGGATGAAAGCGGATTTGTATGTGTTTGTTTGTTGTCTAACACAACATTTCGTTCTCTGTTTTGCTATTATTTAGCCCTGATCGCGTAGTGGTCTCACTTTGTTTTTGTTTTTGTTTTGTTTTTTTTTTATTTTAATTTTATCAGGACAAAAGACTTAAACGTACAAATGGTTATAGCCCGATAGGTAAAAGAGCCGAGGTGAAACGTATGGCACAGAACTGGGGACCGCGCATGACCGCCATTCCTATTATTTGTACAGAAGGTATGATTGATATTGACCTTTATCGGGGGAATGTCAATGGAGCAACATTTGAAGGCTTTGTGGATGAAAAGCTATGCCCCAACTTGCTTCCATTTGATGGAATCAACCCACGATCACTGGTCATAATGGGTACATGAGAATCTTTGGCAACATTAAGATTTTGATTGAACTGTAAAATAACTGTTTCCACCCTTATCCAAATTCTCTGTTAAAAACATCACTATAAATAGCCCACCCCCATAAATTAATTTCTTCCCTTCTTATTTGTCTTTTAGATAATGCGGCTATCCACCACACGCAAGCAGCGATTGACGCAATTAATGCAACGGGAGCGATTGTTCTTTTTCTTCCACCCTACAGTCCTGATTTCATGCCGTGTGAGGAACTTTTTGCACAAGTAAAGAGCTGGATCAGGGAAAACGATGTAGCCTGGCAATTTTGCATGGATCCAGAACTTATGGTTGAAGAAGCGTTCCTTCAAGTCACAGATGAACAAATTAAAAACTATATTCGACAAGCAGAGTATTTTTAATGACTTTTTTTTACAATAGTTACTATTCACGTAAATTATGAATTTGTCTTCAATTATAAAGAGCTTGTCCCTCTGTGAGGCAAACTCGTTTTCGTCAAGAACACCATCGTCTTTCAAACTCTTGAGGTCCTTCAACTGCTGAAGGATGGCACTACGGATACGTGTCTAAACCAAAAATGAATTAGCTGATTAATTAAAACTGAATACATGCAGGCACAAAAAAATCCATCTGTTGGATAAATGTTAAGATGCCTACCTTTTTTTCAATGTCCGTAGAATTCCCGGTGACTTCATTGCTGGATGGTTGGGTGTGTTTGACCGAACCTCTCGCCTTCCCAGTAAAAAATGGGACGTCCGGAGAGTTGTCTTCGTCGTCGTGGGTTCCGTTTACCTGAAACAAAAAACAACACTAATAGCTGCATTTTAATTGCCACGCTAATGAGCTCCGAGTGTTATGAGCAGCAGTCAATAAATTGAGGTTTGCTTCAAAAGTCGTAAAATAGTAATTACAGTAGGTATCAAGCAATGTTTTCGGAAAATCAGAGATAAGTGATACGGAGGGAAAGACGTGTAATTACTTTTTATCAAATCATATTTGCTTCCCGATTGTCAAACGTTTTGTTTCACCGCACGATAATGCGTGCGTTACTCCACGTGCAGCTCGTGCTACTTTTATGCGTTCGTCCAAAATTTATATGAATAGCTGTCACATTTCTTCAACTCCTACTTTAAAGCTAATATTTCAACAACGTTACAAAATTAAATGGTGTATTCTAATTGGAAGTGATTCGCGGGAAATTTAAATTTTCCTCACCATCATTCGTGCCCAGCATCGTAAATTGAATTCTAGAAGCTTGTGTTTTCTTCGCAGTCTCAACAAGCAAGCGTCATAGCTACTCTCTCTTTTTTCGTCAGCATCTTCTTCGCTATCACTCAGCGCAATATTGCAGTTGGGTTTAGCTAATATTACAAAATGATAATGACAGTAAAAAAAAAAAAATAGAAAACCCTGAATGTTTAGCTTAAAGTGCGGCAGAACGTGGCTTGTTTTATAGAATTTGTAAAAAAATACCTTTCCTCTTGAAGGGTCTTTATGTGGGTCCAACCACAAGGTTACGATGCCGTTCTTTGCCAAGGATAACGCCTCGGCAAGGTGGGTCTCTGATAATATGGAGTACTTTTTCTTTCCGTCGGTGTAGTACCCAATTTGGAATGTTGTGTCTGACGCGGGAGCGATTTCCTTCGTGCAGTTCTCGAGGAGGTATTAGGGACCTTTAGCATCGCGTTTACTGCAAACGGCAAACGGCTGCTCGCGGTTTGAGGTTTCCCGTTTGCCTTCGTCACCAAAATTGAATTTAGCATGGCGTTGACGTCTTTTGGCGGGAAAAGCCTACCTTTTAAGAGCCTTTTTATCTTCTTCATGGTATTTTGAGATAAGGCCATTCATCCTTTCTCTACAAGCTCGCCCTGAGAGCACGACGGGTTTTTTGTCTTCCGAAAAGATAGGAGAAAATACCCTCGGAATTTCCTGTAATCAGCGGGACATTTTGGCCTTCGCTGGGCCGCTTCGGTCGCCAGCATCACCTCTTGGCAAGTGTTTGGCTATCTAAAAGGCATTTTCTAGAAATGGAAGAAGGCAAACATTGATACAAAACTCCATAACTGTGCTTCTGTGCATGCACATGTTTAGGAACTTCGAGCCGCCATTTTGTTTTCAAGTTCTTTCGCCACTGGGCTTTCTTCCATTTAGATCATGCAAAATACATTTTTTTTTAATCACAAAAAAACCACAATTGGATCCATAGATGGTAGGACATTCTTACTAAAAGTGTCAAACGTAAGTTGGTTTCGTTAAGTGGCCAAAAACCCTTCCCGTAAGTCACTTACGGCCGGAGCGCCTTCTTCCCGTCGAAACTGGAACGGGAAACTGTAAACGTGAAGGCAAGGCGGTGGTCACGTGACCTCCTCAGGTTCACCGTTTGCCGTAAACGTGATGCTAAAGTTCCCTATTGCTTTAAATTGAACACATTTTCACATAAAGGCACGCCCTTTACTAAATAGGTGTCGCACCTACTCTTGTTTGTTTATTTTAACACACGCAGACAGATATTCATAGTTCCACCTTCCATTGCGCTGAAATCTCGTGAACTTGAGGATGAAACAGTGATCTACCACAACCCATAATGCCTTTAGGTATTGTCGCGTAAGCTTTAACACTTTTATTGGACAACCTTTCTCGAAACAGCTGTATCTATCTTCATAAACATCAAACCAGTAAAACTTGAGGAATTTTTCTCCTAAAATTGTAGATTCAAAATGAGATAAAGTACATGTCTGATTTTGTAAGAGTATAGGGATAAATCATGGCAGAATGGAACTCTTCCATTGTGGAAGTTTGTTAAAAATTAGTGTTCTTCTAGATTTTGCACTTACGTCAACTTCCTGAAGTGGGAGAGAAAAGGACTCAGCACTGACATCTGACAGAACCTAGAGTTAAAACAAAAAGTAAATAATCAAATCTAGTGAAGCAATGGAACACACTTTTTTGGGCTCTACAGCCTGATAAAGCTGTTGGGAGAACATAAGGAAAGCTCTACTCGTGTTCTCCAAACATTTCAAGTGGATTAATTAAAGAGCCCAGAAAATGTGTTCTATTGCTTAATGACATCTCAAGTGGATTAATTAAAAAGCCCAGAAAATGTGTTCTAGTGCTTAATGACATCTCAAGTGGATTAATCAAAGAGCCCAGAAAATGTGTTCTATTGCTTAATGACATCTCAAGTGGATTAATTAAAGAGCCTAAAAAATGTGTTCTATTGCTTAATGACATCTCAAGTGGATTAGTTGAAAGGCCCGGAAAATGTGTTCTATTGCTTTAATGACATAACTAGTTACCACGGGTTCTAAAAACCTAATAGAGCATCCCCTTAGAAATTGAATTGACCAATCAGCCAATGCACAGAGTGTTTATTATGTTATAATTTCTAATCATACCGATAATCCTTAATCAAAACCAAAAATTTAACAAAATTTTTGAACACGATAGGTTATCACTAGTTCAATTTGAGCACTATAGGACAGCGCATGAGACACCAACTAGAATAAAAATTTTGCAAAACATTTTGTTACAAAATGTAGTAAAATGGGTTCTTATTTATTACCTGTTGATGTGATTCTTCATTCTCTAGAATTGTCTCTCAGCCAGTCACCAAAATTTCTGTTGTTCTGAAAATACAAAAATGATGTTTAAAAAATTACCAAGTAAATATAGATTCCAAGAATCAGGAGAAAGCTTAATAATTATTTTTTATTAGCCATGTGATTTTCATTGGGAAGGCACATTTTCAAATCACTTTACATATTTTTGTGAGAGAGAAAACATTTTCTCTCCGTCTACTTTTCACTTGTTTCAACCTACAATCAAAAGAGCAATGAATTCTTTTTAAAAGTATAAACCTTAGCAGTGTTCTCCTTCTCAGGTTGTGACATGTAAAATGCACACCCTGCAGTACGTATTATCACTGTTGAAAAGCACTAGGAATTCCTGAAAGTTCAACAGTGAGAAAAGGATTTGCCCTGCCAGTTTGGAGGTTTATTATATCTACATGTAACATGCTTAAAATAAAGGAGAACTACACCGCATTGGATGATGGGTAAATATAGAGGTTGATTAACCCTTTAACTCCCACAAGTGATTAACCTGTAACTTCTCCCTATAATATCCATACATGATCCAGCAAACAGGTAATAAGAATACTCAAACTTATCAGGTAGAAGTTGTTGTCTTGATTGAACACCAAATTCTCCTAACCAATTTATAAAGAAATGTGTAGTAGCTAGAGGGGAGAACTCATAATCAGATCTTGGGAGTTAAAGGGTAAAGTTTATGGTAACTAAAGAGCTTAAACATTAAACTCTGTACAAAGCCCCTAGAAAGTCTCATTAATTCCTAGGGATCCAGAGGAAAGGCAGCATTAGAGTTCGCTGCTAAAGAAAGGTCTCAAGAAAGCCTCATTGATGGAAACCAAATTGCCTGAACTATTGCTCTCTGTCATCTGGCGTTAGTGACTTCTCTGCACAGTAAGCAGTTCTTTTGTTCAAAAATCAACAACATTTATCATGAAGACCAATAGAAGCCTTTATATACCAGTCATAATATTCTGTGCAGTAAATGGCTTGAACCCGGGGGTAACATATGAAGGTGTAGTCTGATCGTCCGGGTGAGTGTAGTCCGGAGAAGGACTGTTGTCCGTGGTAGTGATTGACGTTTCAACAACCTGTGCGGAAGTCATCATCAGAGTCAAGTGAATGATTGTTGTCAGTAAAATGTTCTTATTCCAGTTCGTGTAAAATGATCAGTTGGTTTTGCCGTGATGTCATTGGCTGTAAGACTCAAGTGACGTAAGTCGGTCGTGATTGGTCTGTTTCGATCTGTCGGTAAAGTTAGGTCGTTCTTTTTCGGTCGTTTGTGATGTTTATGTCGTGAATGAGTCGTTTGTATGGAGCGGGTAGTTGTTGACATCTGTTTAGGGGAGTCTGTTCTAAGTTAGTAAACCAGCTTTCCAGAGTCAGTCGTTGAAAATAGTCAGTGCTGTAGGTTAGGCATTGCGCAGAGTCCCAGTCAATGTTGTGGTTGGTAAGTTGATGGTGTTCAGCAATGTGATTGCTGACATCACCTTTCCTCGACGCCCGTCTGTGTTCGGTCAGTCTTGTTGTGAGGTTTCTGCCAGTCTCACCGATGTAGGAGGCTTGGCAGTCGGAACAATTGATCTTATAAATCGTTCCCTGTCTGTTCCTCGGTTCGTCTTTGTCTTTAACGTTGGTTAGTAACTGACGTAGTGTGGTGATGGGTTTGTGGGCGACGCGGATATTGAAGGGTAGTAAGATACGCGAGATGTTTTTAGACATGCCTTTTATGTACGGTATGGTTGCTGTAGTGGTAGGGGTTGCGGTGTCGTTTGTTTCGGTAGTGGTAGTGGGTCGGTGAGTGTTTCGTCGGATGAAGTCGTTGTTGTAGTTGTTCTTCGAAAAAACACGGTGAAGGTATTTGTTCTCGTCGGATAAGCTGTCTGTCGAGTCGCATACTAGTTGTGCACGTCGTGTTAGAGTTCTGATAGTTGTGGCTTTGTGTGATGTAGGGTTGTAGGATGACTCGTCTAGTAATCTGTCGATGTGTGTCGGTTTCCTGTAAACTGTCGTCCGTAATGAGTTGTCATTGTGGCTTACCAGGCAGTCTAGAACAGGAAGTTTGCCATTTTCTTGGACTTCTCTGGTAAACTGTATGTCAGTGGTTTGTTCGTTAAGGTGGTGGTAGAATGCGTCGATTTCGTCCTGTCCAACGGCGGTGAATGTGTCGTCAACGTAACGTAACCAAAGCGGTATCGTTTGTCGGCAAGTCGAAAGGGGGCCTTCCTCGATGTTCTGCATCACAATTTCTGCGATAACAAGAGAAACTGGAGACCCCATGGCAGTGCCGTGTAACTGTTTGTAGTGTTTACCGTTGTACTGAAAGTAAGTAGACGTTAGGCAAATGTTCAGCAAGTCCATGATGTCGTCTGTCGGTAGCGGTAGTGGGTCGGTAGATTGTCGCATTGCAGTCTCAGTACATTGTTATGCCAATTGAAGTGGAATACTTGTGAACACTGATTTCACATCAAATGACACTAGTTTGTAGTCGTCAGGTATCTGAACAGTCTTGGAAGCGTTAATGAAGTCTTCAGTGGATTGCAATTTTGCCGATGCGACCTATTGTTTCTTTCTGTGGCTCTCCCAAATACCAACTATCCAAGTACCTGACGACAATACTACAACCGCTAACCAACAAATCCAGACATAAACTACAATCCACTGAACGCTACTTTTATACGTCATGCTAAAGTTGAGCTGTGGCGCCGTATGAGACAGTAAGCTCATGCAGTCATTTTTGAAATTCTAACTAAGAGGAGAAATTCATTTTTTAATCGAAGTCTTCCTTGGCGTTGCCGTCCTGACTCCCTAATATAAAAGTGAAAACGAGACACTTACAGAAAGCTTGGGAAGAACGCTTCTCTTCAGTCGTCCAAGGCGAGACTAATGGGGAATCTATAGAAACATCATACATCAACTCAATTCAGTTTTAATTCTAAAAAATCTTAATAGAGGTTCTGACATTACGTGCAACATCATCGCGTAACGAAAGATAACCACAGATTTCAGGATAGGAAAGAACTGACCCTATGCACTGAGCCTAGAAACATTATACACATATGTTATTGACCAAACATGCGGTCAAGATCACAAGATCACAAGATACTGAGTATTAAGTTTTGTTTTCTTTTTTCATTTTTCTATGATACGTAAAAATATTAAAAAAGCTAAAATCTGGCCGACGAACGAAATTGTTCATTAAAAGCTTTTTCCCATGGCAAAAGGGCTTGGCTTTTGTAGGGGCAGCAGGCAATCACGAACAAGATGGGTTCTGTGAGCGGATCAGAATGAAGGATTCCCATCATCTTGACCGTTTGCAGATCCAACTGTATAGTAATGAGGTATACTGCTCTTCCCCAAGGACTGGAGGTTTTAGAATGAATCATCCTTTTGTTTTGCTAACGCGCTGTTAAGACGTAGATTGTTTAAGCTGTAGTGTTCACCTTACAAGCACTGATTCTGTGCAACAGAAGATCGAGATCAAAGCCATAGATATCATAACTCTTAAGCAAAAACAGACAACAAAAAAAAAGACAGGAAAAATGAGTGGTAGAATTAGTGATGAGGACATTTTACGACTCAAACGACAAGCTACAACGACAAGAATCCATTTATAAGTTAAGGCGCCATGATTCTGACCTCACACTGCCTGTTCGTTAAAATTGAATCAATATTCCGGGTTATTATAGCTACTTCAACAATGAAAATTTCGAATGGGTGTGACTATATTCATTTGAATTTGAATTTTGTGTGCGCTAGAGCTGAATATCGAGTAAATTCTAAAATTACATTATTATAACGTCAGTTAAACATTCTCTTTTTGCATGCTGGTGTAACATCACTTTGAAAAAACACTTCAAACATAAAGGTCGCATACCACAAGTACATCCGTGTCAATTCGGTGAATCTTGGCCATGAACAGTCCTAAAAGAGCCCTCTCTGATGTCGTAATCTCCATGTTTATTTGCTAATGAGATAACGATAAGAAATTAAAAAGAACTACCTACAGATTGCTCGTCGAGTTTGCATAGACGTCAAATCCTGCCAATTAGCGAGCCGCTCGCCCCTCCCCCCTCTCCAAGGAAACCTTCCTCTGCACTGTCCCATCCCCCGACAGGGAAGATGCCTCACATCTACTGTCTTGCGATCAAACCGTTGCTTCTTTGCTGCAAGAGCTTAGTTTCCTTCATCTGACACACACTACGCACATGAGGTGGGAAGAGCATAGAAACCTAAACGATTTTAGATTTTAAGAAAAATATAGATTTAACATGTCACGTTTTTTGGATGGAACTGATCAAAGTTGCGGTCATGGGAGATGCCCGAAAAAGCGCAAGAACTTGACTGTGGCGGTTGACTTTCCCGCCATATTGTTCTCGCCCGCGTTCTTGCTTATCTTCGCTGACCGAGACTCTGGCAATTTTATCTGAGAGGTTTGGTGACCTGTGGCACAGGCTAAGTAACTTTTATCTGGAATTCTTGAATGATCGGGTAGAGTTGGCAAGTATTTTTGTTTTTTACCTTCTTTTTGACAGCATCTTTAAAGTCGTAAGGATACATCTTATCGTTGGGTTTACTTACAGCTAAAACAGAAAAGTAAAAGATATACAGATGTGATTGTATCTGAATAAGACGTCTCAAAAAAGTCGTGAAAACCTGACATGGAATCATGAAACAGAACCATGACAGAAAGACAAAAATCGGACGGAGACGCCCAAAATCGAACGGAGACGCCCAAATCCGACGGAAGCGTCAAAAGTCGGATGACGCCGTCTTAAATCGGGCAGACCCGAAATGTTACCCAAATCTGATTAACGCGAGAATTGAATGGGTTGTGGATTTAAACGCTCATTCTGCAAACAAATTTATCCTGTAAATAATGTAAGAAAGATGGTAAGTTTTGTGCTCGGTAAAGAAGTGGAGAAAGATGCTTGTTGTATTGTCACGAGCGTGGGACGGCAAAGAAAACATTCAGAGTCCCCAAGAGAAATCGAACATCACGCCTTTGGATTTATTCCTGTGGTCCAAATAAATTATTCTCTTAGTGTATATCGCGTAAAATTTCCACACTGAAATTTCAGCTTCTTTTTCAAGTAATTTTCCTTGCTTTCGGGTTATCTAAGTAATTGCTGATTTCAAAATATCATCACAGGCGTTTCATTCTCAATAAGGTTATTATTAAAGTTATAAGCAAGTATGGTTGTTAAACTCACCACAGAAATGATAGTGAAACTTCTGTTTGGGTGCAGCTTTGTCTAATGACAATTGATGGTGAACCAGAGCTGACACAGCTAAGATCTAAAATCGAAACATGGAAAAACTTAAAGGATGATGTTTTTAAGTCGTGTCACTACCGTGGGGGAAAGAAAAAGTTCTGAGTCTTTATGAGGAATCAGGCCTTAGATCATTGGATTCCAAGCTCCGATGTACTATCACTGAGCATGAGAGACTTTACGGTAAGCTAGGCCATTTCAAGGCTATTTCAAGATTTCAATGAACTATTGTAGCTCACCTCATGTGTGTGAGTTTTGGTGTTCATCATTGTCCGAAAACTGAGGCTCATGACAACCTACAAGAAGAAAGAAAAACAGTATAAAATTCTTCATGTTAGCAGCATCTTCTAGAGCCACTGTGACACAACGTAACGCGTTCAGTGCACAAAAAGGTCAGAAAATCCTCTGGCTAAAGTTCAGTGCCTTGGTTTTCTTTTCATTCAGCCTAGAGAGCATTCGCTAGGCCCAAGGGTGGATGACTATGCACCGAATAAAGATCCATCCAATGGACAAAAGACAAATCTGTATCCGGTGGACAGCGCAGTACGTTTTGTTTACTCTTATCCGCAGAATTGCGATTTATCCGTTGGAGGGCGTTATCCGCCTTTTGAATAACTGGGTCCTGTTGCTTTACCCTAGTTCGCTGCAACTAGGTTTTTTTAAATGAAAATCCTGACATCAGCATTTATTAAACACAAACTCTGCTTTATCTCTGTTCTTACCATAGGCGGGGGTGGATCCTGTTGACTTGCTACTTCAAGGAGGTCAGGTTTGGGGACTACAGCCTACAAGACACCATGTCAAAAAAAAAAAAAATTAAAGTAAATTTCGTTGAAAATCATATCTAAATGGCCATTGGTATTGTTAGCTTTTGAGCCTGCGAGCAGTCCTCGTTAGTACGCTACAAGACGGGCGTTTTTCTCCGCCCGCTGCAAGATTTGGGACAAGTCAAGGAGTAGTTTGCCAGGGGGCTAGTACTCTTCAGTGCCAGACCTCTCACCGACTCGCGTTGTTCAAAGCCTCACACATTTTACTAAACACATTTGATACATATTGCGAACGCTCCAGCAGTGAGAATAGCAACCTCTACTTTGCACCAGCTCACTGGTTGTTGAGGAAGCTCTAAAACAATCGAAAAGAAAAATAACAGAACATAAATTTCACAAATATATTTTTTTCCCCGTGGTGATGCAAAGTTCTCACAACTGGCAATGAAAGAAATGTAGGAGATTCAGTTAAAAGAGTTGATTTTTTAATCACCGTAAGTACTCACGAGCTAACTTGACATTAAGCCAACAAGGTCCTTTCATCTTGCGATTCAGTAAAAGGAGTTTAAGACTGAAACAGAAATGAACTTAACTTAAAAAAATCTCCCTCCAAGGGGAACACTACAAAAAATCAATTATCATTCAAGTTAAACAATCGCATGGAATATCTCCAAAGTTATCAATTGTTGCTGCAAGTGTTAGGGCGTAAATAAATAACACTTGTGACGCGTGATGTGTGTGTGTGTGGGAGGGGACGGTTAGGGTAAAAATAATATAACTTTATCCTTACCTTCACCACATAGCCTATACTCACCTGCCTCCCCCCCCCCACCCTACCTGGAAGACTCACTTCTCCCTCCCCTCCCCAATTACACCTCAACCCTTGAAATCCCCCAGGTATAAGCCAAAGTGAACCTTACCTTGAAGTATTAGTACCAAACACATGACTGAATGTTTGTCCAGACAGGTCCGATGGTAACTGAGGGCCGTGTGCCTGTCCAGAAGCAAATGAGGACAATTTTCAGGTAATCTTCTCCCTTAAGACAGGGAAATTTGATACTGTTGTCTCCACTGCCAGCTCAAATATTTAAGTTTCAATTCTCTGCACTTTGTACTACACATTCCCTATCATTTTGGTGCTAAGAATTTGATGTCAAATCCAATCAAATCTCTCAGCCCTTTACCCCCATAACATCACTATGCATATTCTCCATACTGTTCTCTACACATTTCCTAAGGTGCTGTCAAGGAGAGTTTATTCACCAATCGAGAACTTCTAGAGTTTGTGATTGTTAAGAAGAAGTTACCGAACTTGTGCACATGCAACTCGCATTAAAATGTCGTGAACAAATCACGCGGACATTTTTATTGACGTGTGGAAGTTTCTTTAGAGGAGTTAAAAGTTTTGAGTTTTTTGAGTGGCAATTTGTTTGGCAGTCGTTAGTATTTACCATGTTTACTGTGAGTTTACCGTTTACCGTGTTACGAATAAACGTGTTTGTTTGATTTCCGTTTCGCTTCCAAACAGTGATCATTTCCTTAATTCTCCCGACCATACTATTTGACTCAGCAGTGATAGAGTAACGAGAAACTAGAAGTCAATCATTCTCAGGGGTCAAAGGGCTACATGACTATTTTCCTTTTTCCTCATTACCTATCTCCCCAAGAATATATAAATTTGGTATTTTAGGGGGAAATTCCTTTAGAGTCTCCCCTGGGAGTGAAACATATAAGATCAAACAGCAACCTCAGAGTTTGATTTTGAATAAACCCAGGGTATCAGCTCTCAGCAAATTAATCAATCTGATGGACAATTTTCTAGCATTTCCCTAAAATGTTAGTAAAAATATTAGTAATTATCATTATACAATGAGGTAATATTTCTTAAAGTTTATGCCACCAATAAACAAGTTTCTGACTTACTGAATATCTAACCTCCAGGTACTCAGATGTGACAGGGACATCTTCAATCTCAAAAGCATAAGCCTTTTGAATTTTCTAAACAGACACATGACAACACATTAGAGGAAAAAAAAATTAAACAAGATTTGATATACACTGATCAGTATCCAGCAAACATATTCTAGTATATTCAAGTTTACCCTTGAGATGAACTTCATAATTTTGTGTTTTGTTGCAATCTTCTCATTGAATTCCTGTCAAAGAAAGAACATGGAAACTTACTTTTAAGTCATTGGAAAAAAATTGCACAAGAAAAAAAAAATCAAATATTTTACATTCTACATTTAAGGAGACAATTACAATAAAATAGTGTAAATGATTTGTTTCAGTGCCATCGACTTCATGTTTCTGTTTGATTAACAAAAAAGCAAATGAATACCCAAAACAACAAAAAAAGGCATTAAAAGATGAAGAAATCAAATAACCTCAAGTGGTGCTTGTTTCCTTTTTGCATATCAAGAAAAATAGGAAAAAATTAAATTAAAAAATGCATGATTGAATAAAAGTAACTTGGAAAATGTTCTTGGCATTAATCAATAAGACGCCATCTTTTCCTTATACTTTCCTTATTCCTTAGTTTATTAGTTCAAGTTATTTCTTTTGTGGTTTAAGAAGTCAAAACATATTTTCATATGCAATGCAGAAGTGTTAATTAATAGTCCATTTTACAGTTACATGCTTGGTGGCCAAGCCTTTGAACGGGAGTGAGGCTAGGGGTCACCTTGTTACCATACAAACCTTGCTGTCTTTCAAATGAAAATCACTTTGTTATCACGCTAACTAGATACAGGTCTCTATCACAACAAGGTCACCTTCAGCCTCAACTTTTCAACTTTTAAACAGCTACTTAAATGAACGGAAATATCAAGTAAAGATCGGCTGTCATGTTAGTTCGAGCCGATTCGTGAGTCGTGGCTGTCCTCAGGGTTCCGCGCTTGGCCCGTTGTTATGGAATGTTTTCCAGAATGACCTATCCTACTGCCTAACAGCGAACTTGTCTATGTATGCCGACGACCATCAAATTTACCACGCAGGAGCAGACCAGGCAGCTGTGACTTCCCAGTTAAAGGATAGTGCCAACTTAGCAACAACGTGGTACAATTCTAACTTATTGGCGGGAAACCTCAAAAAGTACCAAGTTTTGAACTTGGGCTCCACTCAAAATGACAGCAATATTTGCGTGAATGATGTTGTGATTGAAACTAAAGATAATATCATACTTCTAGGAGTAGTGTTAGATTCTAAGCTAAATTTCTCTGAGCATGTAATCTCTATTTGTAAAAAAGCCAGCCAGAGAATTGGTGTTCTAATGAGACTACGTAATTTAATTCCTATGAAATCTAAGTTAATATTATTCAAAAGCGCGATATTACCATTCCTCACGTACTGTCACCTAGTGTGGCATTTTTGTAAAGCGAGTGACACTCGAAAGCTTGAAAGACTACAAGAAAGAGGACTTAGAGCGGTTTTCAAGGATAATAATTCTAGTTATGAACAACTATTAGAGAAGGCAGATCTGCCAACACTACTAAATAGTCGCTTACAGGATCTGTGCATACTTATGTATAAAGTAAAACATAAACTGTGCCCTGCATATATAAGTAACATCTTTAAAGAACCAAATAGTAATTACAATCTGCGGCAAGCAGATTTCTCTATACCTAGGTATGAGACAGTCACCTATGGCAAGCACTCTATTAGATATTTAGGGCCTAAGCTATGGACAAAACTACCCAAGAGTATCAGGGACGTCACAACCCTAACGTCGTTTAAAAGCAAGATACGCCAACTCAATATAAGTGAACTTTTAGATGATGGCTGCGCAGGCTGTAGCCTTTGTTCATTTTGACTTCTGTGTGTTTTTACTATAAATCTCTTAATAAGTTAACTATAGATATTTTATCTACTACTGTATTTAGTTTGTATATTCTCCCCTAATTGGTGTCCCCAAATTAGTAAGGGATTCGTTCCCTGGCTAGACGGTTTTTTGACACTTTAATAAAGTTTCTACTACTTCTACTACTACTCACTCCAAATCAAAGGCTTGGCACCTAAGTACACAACTGTAAAATGGCTATATTATCACACCTTTTCTCGTGGAAGAATAAAGATCTGCCTCTCTATGTTCTTGACTGCCACAGAACAACTGCAACAATAATGGTAATCACAAACAAAATGTTACTGTTTCTCCTCTTTTAAAGTAGATCGACTACACCAATTACAAAAACTATGTTTAAACCTGTAACTTCCATGCACGAGCAAAACAGAATTTCTCCTTACAAAATCAATAAAGTTTCAAGCAAACAAGTCATGAGAAAAGAGAAAAATATCAATTGAGGGATTAATAGTTGATCCAATACCAAATTCTCCAAACTTACATCCTAGGAATTGTATGATGGACAGTAAAGAGAATTATTCATTAGATCTTGAGAGTGAAAGGGTAAAAATAAAAATAAAGAATGGTTTGCCTCAGTGTAAGAGCCTAACAGAACTTTTTCTCTGTCTTGGCTTTTTTCAACTCTTTTACTCCAAAGATCTACTTGTTAATTCTCCCCTCTACATATTTCCTTGTGAGTAAGTTACCAGAATTTGGTCTTAGACAAGAATAACAACCCACACCTGATTAGTTTGAATATTGTCATCACCTGTTTGCTGGATGATGTATGGATATCATCAGGAGAAGTTACATATTAATCACTTCTGGGTGTTTGAGGGTTACTTTTCTAACTCTCTCTTGTTCTGACTTCCTTGTTTTCTCTCTTGTGAACATACAGTGTAACAGGTTTTTACATCTAAAATTAATAATTTAAAATTACATACCTCACCTGACATATGTTTTTGCAGATTCAATCCAGACTTTACCAAACAAGTAGACAGTACCTAAGAGAATGACTAAATTGTAAGCAACTGAAAACAGCTTGGAGTACACTCAGTGAAATTGAGATAAAGCGCTCAATGGATAGAGCGCTGGACTGTAGTGCGGGAGGTTGAGGCTTCGAGCCCCGGCCGGACCAACACTCAGGGTCTTAAAATAATTGAGAAGAACTTGCTACCTTTCTATAACATCAAGAAATGGTTAGATATTCTAGTCTTCTTGGATAGGGACGAATAAATGGAGGTCCCGTCTCCTCCAGTGTTGGGGTAGAAGACGTTAATTTCCCACACACGAGATTACTGTGTGATGGATGTCCTCCCCTGGGGTGGGATGGGTGGGTTAGGACAGCAGGTCCACATCAGCTATTACAGCTGCCACATTAATCAACCTGCTTAAAAACAAATAAAATGAACTCCACTTCTGTTTACCTGGCAGTTTATATCTATCTTCATAAGCATCAAACCAGTAAAACTTGAGAGCTTTTTCTCCTGAAATTGTTAATTCAAAATGAGATAAATTACATGATTATTTTAGTAAGAGTGAAAAGGTACATCATGGCAGAATGGAGCTCCTCCATTGCGGAAATTTGTGAAAAATTAGTCATCTTCTAGATTCTGCACTTACCATTAA
Organism: Stylophora pistillata; assembly: GCF_964205215.1. NCBI lineage: Eukaryota > Metazoa > Cnidaria > Anthozoa > Scleractinia > Pocilloporidae > Stylophora > Stylophora pistillata. The sequence continues at coordinate 1,828,995 of NC_142525.1, forward strand.
CTTCCTGAAGTGGGAGAGTAGAGGAGTCAACACTGACATCTGACAGAACCTAGAGTTACAACAAAAGTAAACAATCAAATCTAGTTAAGCAATAAAACTTATTTTTCTGCGATCTATAGCCTGACAAAGCCATGCTGGATGTCAAGTCAAGTCAAGTTTATTGTTATGCACTATTTACAAAATTCATAACATCTATCAACAGTATACATGTTGTACTTCAACTTTATCCTTGGTTCAAATTTAATTTGCCTTTGTTTCAAACTCACTATCATACATTAACATGACCAAGAACAAAGGAAAATAAAATTTGAACCAAGTATAAAATTGAACTACAACATATACAAAAAGAAAAATTCCATCAATTAAAGAGAATAAAAAGTATAACAATATCCAGCCAAGAAGTGCTCAGTGACCAAAGTACCATAGGCTTTCATGTTGGTCACTGACATGTACAAATAATTGACATGACACATCAGTCAATTAGAATACAGATGTAAGGAAAAAAAAATAGAATAAAAGTTCCATAAGTAGAGATCCCATAGTTATGTTGGATGTTGGTAGAACCTGACGAAAGCTTAATACTTGTGTTCTCCAAACATCCCAAGTGGATTAATCAAAGAGCCCAGAAAATGTGTTCTATTTCTTAATGACATCCCAAGTGGATTAATTAAAGAGCCCAGAAAATGTGTTCTATTGCTTAATGACATCTCAAGTGGATTAATTAAAGAGCCCAGAAAATGTGTTCTATTTCTTAATGACATCCCAAGTGGATTAATTAAAGAGCCCAGAAAATGTGTTCTATTGCTTAATGACATCTCAAGTGCATTAATCAAAGAGCCCAGAAAATGTGTTCTATTGCTTTAATGACATAACTAGTTACCACGGGTTCTAAAACCTAACAAAGCATCCCCTTGGAAATTGAATTGACCAATCAGCCAATGCATACAATGTTTATTATGTTATAATTTCTAATCATACTCACTAATCAAAAAATGGAATTTAACAAATTTTTAACATGATTGGTTATTACTGGTCCAATTTGGGCACTAATAGGAAAGCACATGAGAAACCAACTAGAACAAAAATTTTGCAAAACATAATAATTTTGTTAAAAACTGTAGTAAAATGGTTTGTTATTTATTACCTCTTGATGTGATTCTTCATTCTCTAGAATTGTCTCCCAGGCAGAGTCATCAGAAATTTCTGTTCCTCTGAAAATACAAAAATGATGTTTAAAAAAATACCAAGCAAAAGATAGATTCCAAGAATCATAAGACAACTCAATAACCATTTTTTCATTAGCTATGTAATTTTCATTAGGAAAGCACATTTTCAAATAACTTTACATACTTTTGTGGGAGAGCACATTTTCTATCTGTCTGCTTTTCACTTGTTTCAACCTACAATCAAAAGAGCAATTAATTACCTTTTAAAAGTATAAACATTAGCAGTGTTCTCCTTCTTCCCAGATAGTAACTTGTAAAATGCACACCCTGCAATACCTGTTGTTATTGTTGAAAACCACTGTGAATTCCTGAAAGTTCAACAGTACAAAACCTCTGTACAAAACACCTAGGGAGCCTCATGAATTCCTAAGGATCTAACTCCGTACAAAACCCCTAAGGAGCCTCATTAATTCCTAGGGATCTAACTCTGTACAGAAACCCTAGGGAGCCCCATTAATTCCTAAAGATCCAACTCTGTAAAAAGCCCCTGGGGAGCCTTCCTATGAATCTAACTTTGTACAAAACCCTTTAGAAGCCTCTTTGATTCTTAAGGGCTGGGTGCTAGAGAAGGGTTTCATTAAAGCCTCATTCATAGAAACCACATTGCCAGAACTTTTGTTCTCTATCATCTAGCTTTAGTGACTTCCCTACACAGTAAGCAGTTCTTTTTTCAAAAATCAACAATATTTATCATGAAGACCAATAGAAGCCTTGATATACAAGTTGTAATATTCTGTACCAAGACACTACTCAGTCCAAAAGAATAAAAACACTGGCCAAGTTTTAGTTTTAGGGGATGTGGGAGGAGGAAAATGTATTCTTCAGAAAGGGAAAGGGTGTGGCAGGGAGGGGTAGGGAGTTAAAACTAGAAGCTTTAGAAGGGAGAGGGGAGGGGAGTTGAAACTACAAGCTTCAGAAGGGAGGGGGAGTTGAAACAACAAGCTTTAAAAGGGAGGGGGAAGGGGAGTTCAAACTACAAACTTTTAAAGGAGGGGGAAGGGGAGTTGAGACTACAAGCTTTAAAAGGGAGGGGGAAGGGGAGTTGAAACTACAAGCTTTAAAAGGGAGGGGGAGGAGAGTTGAAACAAGAAGCTTTAGAAGGGAGAGGTGTAGAAGAGAGAGCACTTCTTGGAGCATTTACACTACCTTCACTTTTACACTGGGTTTTTCATCAGGATTTGTTTCTACATTTGATAATGCCTGGATTGCTTCTACATCACCAAGGTCATCACCTCCAAAGTCATCACAACCCATCATAGGATCATCTGGAAAAACAATCATCAAATATCAACTGGTGATGGTCCATAAATTAAAATAAAATATAATTGAATAAAAATCTTTATTTATCCTGATTAGACCATTCGGCTGAATTGAGAGGGAACAGCTGGTGTCAACTGGTAATCACTAAATCAGCAATATAAATATATAATATATATCCAAAAAGTATATCTGATTAATAGAACAAAAGAAAAATAATTTTTATATGGATAATTATAAATATTTAATAATGAGAAGTACAATTATGCTCCTTTGTGTCTAAACCTAAAAACTACTTGATGGTTTTATTTTTCAAACTAAAGGACCTGAGTTCTCAAAACTCCATCGGGACATACCTAATTCCAATCTTTCCCACAGGTATAATTAATGAAGACTATCCCATAAGGCAGTATTTCTTAAAGATCTTTCATGTACTTCCGATCACCTAAGATAAACTAAAGGTGACTATTACAGACCATTCTTCATGCTTACCATCCATCCCTGAATCCATATCCATAGCTGCCTCATAACACTCCTCCTTCATTACTCTTGATGGATCTCCAACCATGCTGCTATACCTTCCTTCCTCTCTCTCTGATGGCTCACATTTCACAACAGTTTTTCCCTTGGCTGGTAAATTTTTGGTGTGTCTGGGTTTGGGCGGAGATCTTGGTTCAACTTTAACAATATTCTGCTGTGGTCCAGATGATTGTTGTTCAGTAACAGAGAGAGATAATGAGATATTGAAGGGGGATATTCCTCTTCGGTGACTCCCACAGATAAAAAGGATCATTCTTGTGCCAGTGGATTTCTCCTGGCTGTGTAACGGGCAATCAAGGATCTTAGGACAACTTATTACCCAATTCAACCCTTCTAAATACAACAAGACAGACCTGAAGTCGTCTTGGAGTGCTACCAGTTGGTAAAGCTGATGTTGGAGTTCTAGAAAAATTAAAAAACAATTTTAGACCATAAATATCATGAGTTTGAATCTCCAAAGAAATAATACAAAACTCTTTCAGAGATACATTACAATACTGCAAGAAATACCTAAAAACTTGTGGTTTTCCCTTTGAAAATTTCACTGGAGCTGGTCTTGGTTGCTGAATACATAGAATAAGATAATTTGTAATAAATCTCCTTTCCCAACTGGTGTAAAATGCTCAGCAGACTGATTGCCCTGATCAACTATCGCAAGGCTATGGTCTAGCAGCGCCCAGTGACCCCTGACACCTTACTTTTGCTTGTGGGTGACTCAGGAATTTTAGTTTTTCATACAAAGCTTGTGCTGGGCACCCTGAATTTCAGTTTCAGAGAACTGGGCTCCATTCAATTTTCCTTAGAGTGCAGCCTTGTATAATGTCTATTAAAAATCTTCAGCTCATAATCTATTTATCAAATATTAATGAAACAATATTGTTTCAAAAGTCATACACACTGAGCAACTTGTTAGTTGACTTGTACAATCGAGAAATATGTAATGTGTATTACATAAAGTCTGAACAAAAAAATTTAATTTTGTCAAGGGAGGTCTGATTGGCATCAGTGACCTTGATTTGATGGAGGACAGGAAAAACTTAGACTCAGGAGCAAACCATATTTTCCTTCTATTTTTTTAAACCACTTTCACCCAGAGTAATCAATTAGAGGGTCTATCAAAATATTAAAGGCATGCTTACATTTCTTATACATACCTCCACTTCCTTAAGAGGATCATTTAACAGATCATCTTCACCAATAGATGTTACTTCAGTCTGCAAAATAGCAGTTTATAGGAAAACTGTACTTAAATTGAACATAGTTAGAGCTTGACCATGCAAGTTTCAGTGCGGCATTCCCTCCATCTAAACAACAATCAATCCCATTACAGTAAATGGAAAGCTGGCTCTCTAACTTAGAACAGATTCTTGTCAGCAGATGTCAACAACTATCGACACCACACAAACAAAACATTTATGACATTTACAGAACAAAAGAACCAAACAGAATAAACTAACAATACCAATGGAGCAAAACTAACTAATCTGGACTGACTTACGTTACAAGAGTCTTACAGCCAATAACATTACCCAAAACTGACCAATCAATTAACAGAGACTGAGCTTGTTGCACCCAAGGGACAACAACTCAAATGCCTTTTGCTTAAGCTGTTAACCCTTTGCTAGGGTGGATCCAGGGGTGGTTCGGTCAAACCCCCTAAATTATTCCTAAAAATGCTGGAAATCATGTTTCCGAAGACCTTATTTTCAAAATCTCCCTGGGGAGCATGCTCTTGGGCAATTCTCCGAACCCCCCTTGACTAAATCCTAGATCCACCCCAGACTTTGGTCACTCTTTCTGACAACAGTCATTCCCAGGACTACTCCTCTTGCTTGTACAATCAGACTACACAATCACTAGTTAATGTTACTATCACGGTCAAAGTCTTAAGCAAGAAAAAACTGTATTCAGCACACTTACCTTAGCCTTCTTTGCTTTGGCACTTGCAGCTAACAGCATCTTGTTAATTGTCTTTGGCTTCACTGTTGGCTTTTTCACATTCTTTAAATAATGAGATAATAAGTAGCTTGTTGGAGTAAATATTACACAATATTATAATAACTAGGATGATTTCTATAGCACATTATCTAACAGCATCTTGTTAATTGTCTTTGGCTCACTGTTGGCTTTTTCACATTCTTTAAATAATGAGATAATAAGTAGCTTGTTGGAGTAAATATTACACAATATTATAATAATTATGATGATTTCTATAGCACATTATCCAACAAGATCAGAAAGATATTCACATGAACAAAATAGAAGGCTCGCACATATCGGCCTCTCTGACTTCAATTTGGGGACATTCTTTCCTGAAAAATTCAAACAGTTTTCCATAAATCACTTCTGCAGGGTTTCATTAAGGGTCGGGCACTGGGCAAATTGATCCATTGTGAGGATGCTTTTGCCCATCTTGTTTGATGAGCTGGAGGAAAGTTTATCTTATAAAGAAGTTCAGTTCAAAAAGTTTTGCCTCCCTGCCTATGAAAACCACTTGCCCTCCTACTGAAAACATTTAAATGAAACCCCTGCTTCTGGAAGTTACTTCAAACAAATGGAAAAAAAGATTAATTATTAATAATCAGTCACTAATTATTTATCAACTGACCAGTTGATGGCTCATCATCAAGATCGTCATCAAATATTTCTCGTCCATCATCCACATATCCAGTCCCATCTGAAAAGGAAAGCACATTCAAACCTCGTGTATGCAGACAATACCAGAGTAGAAAAAACATTGTTCATAGCATACTATAAGGATAACATTCCCTTGCGTTTACTCTGCATTGGTGTCATTAGTTAATAATGCAAAGAAAGAAAGAAGATGTTTTCATACCCTTGTCTTTGGTTAGAGGGATCCGAAAATTTGCAAACATGAATTGGTCTGTTAACCTTTAAACCCCTTAGAGTGACTAGCATCTAATTTCTCCTTACAATATCACCCCTGAATCACACATTAAGGTCAGGAGAATAAACCAAATGATCACCAACTAAACACATTTACTCAAATTCTCCTAGTCAACACTTTTGAAAATGTATTGAGAATATCCATGCTGACATTAGTGTGTAAAGGTTTAAAAGACTTTGTAATTTATGACCCAACTTGAAGTTTGGTGTTGACCCTATAATTCAGCAAGAACCCTAAAAAAAAAAACATTCCACACATCTATGAACACAGCTCTTACCATCATCAACCACCCAATCTTGCTCCTGTCGTTTCCTAACAATGTCAGAGTATTCATTTTTATTCACCACCTGATAAACATCATCAATATTTCTGACCTGGTGGGAAAAAATACGAGTCTAAATTTTGGGAATAAATGTATTAAACCCATGGCAGTATAGTTTTCCTATGGTGATGATTTATGTTTAGTATGCATAGATGGTCACAGAAAAGGGAATAAGCCACAATATCTCTTAACCTTAATCCAAAGAAATATATGGAAAAGTTTGGGAGATTTCTTTTTGAATAAATCATTGCTTGGAGGATGGGATGGGAGGGGTGGTGAGGGAAGTCTTTACAGGGGGGGAGGGACGTCTTCACAAAGTGACCTTCCTTTGATGTGTGAAGAGAATGAATGAGGAATTAATTTAGTTTCTCTTTCTTTAACTCTCAAACTCCCAGAGGTAATTTACAAGTAACTTCTCTCTAAAATGTCCATACATTGTGCAGCAAACAGATCATGAGAATGTTCAAACTTATCACGAAGAAATTGTCTTGATCTTACGCAAAATTCTTGTAACCATTTTACAAAGAAATGTATAGCGTCTAGAAGGGAGAATTAACAATCAGATCCTGCGAGTTAGATCCTCAAACGCACGATCCTCAAACGTTCTCATCCACTGACTGGCGCTTATTAGAATGGTTTACTAGTCAACAGTACATAGCTTTAACTCATTTTCATGAGGAAACATCTGCTGAGGTCTCCCAGCTTTCATCCTAACCGGTCTCCAATTAAATCAAAGAAAACGATGTCAAAGATTTCAATGGCCTGTATTATATAGCTGGTCCAGATATCACGATAAAACGTAAAAGTGTACAGAAATCAGCAACTGTTCACGTTTAGAATTATCGATCATGGCCGCTCTACTTATGGAGTTAACTTTATACCTCAAACGTCGATCTCTCTCCAGTCTCACGAAATTTCCTGGTGAAGAATTCACAATAAAGTTGGTTTATTATGCACTCGAGAAAAATAGCAAAAACTAGTAAGACATGAGCAGAATTTTTAGGGCAATACCAGAATGACTAACACAGAAGTGTGTGAGTTCTTTATAACTTCCCCACTAACCAATACAAAGAAGATACAGGTGACAGGCCCTGCAGATTTCTTGTCCTCATGAGAGAAGACTAGTGTAACGGCAGGCGAACATCAAGGCCGAATGTATTGCCGAGAAAATCGCGACCGGAGAAAAATACCAGAACGGCTGGAACTTTACAGAGACCGAGGCGACATTCACATCACATTTATTAATTGATCTCGTAAACTGAAATAAACAATGAAGGACTAGCGTAAGGCAGTTGCACAAACAAACGTTGCAAGGCACTAGCGATCGACAAATGAAAACCCTCAGAGGTAACAAAATAGAACTAAACAGGCTAAATGCAAACAACCAGAAACGAGCGAAACTATAGAACTAATATAAAGAAATCGACTCAGATATCCACGCGGCCACCAGGTCGCGGTACGTAAAATCACAATGATCCAACATAAAATGAATAATATATTAATTGAACTGCGAACTGGGCTAACCACAAGCAATCAGGATAAATTACGATGAAACGAACTTACATATCTGTCCCGCGACACCGTAGGCCTTTATAATCTCTTTTTGTAGACCACAGCGAAAAATGTCTACTCCACACACACGCTCCGCACGTACTAATTCAATCACATCCAAAGATAGCTAAAGAACCTAACTGTAACGTAAAGCACTGTCACGCAAGTGACGCGTGTAACTGTAACTTAAAGCGCCGTCACGCAAATGACGCGCATCAACAGCTAGAGTGTCTAATCATTTGCAGATGTCATAGCAAGGAAGCACATTCTCCTCAAGCATTTTAAGACCCTGAGTGTGGTCCGGTCTGGGGCTGGAACCCTCACTCTCCCGCACAGCAATCTGGTGCTCTACAACATAAGCTAAGCAGGCAGCAGTTACAAAGCAAGGTTTCCATGTATTCCTACAATTTAAGAAAGAGAGATTGGAGAGGGGTGCAAGAGGAGCACTAGTTTAAATACTGTGCCCTAGGGGGTGGGCGCTTATTCAGGGAAGGGTGCCCATCAGAGCTCAGGCTCTTGTTTGAAGCAATACAGTAGACCTATTTTTCTTCCCTGATCACTTCAATGTTACTTGATTTATCACTATATTTTTATTTAATTTTTAAGGTTAATAGATGAGCTTTCATTTAGACTATGATGTTGCAGTTATTGGAGCAGGGATTTCTGGGATAGCTGCAGCAAAATGTCTGTTGGATGACAAATTCAAAATCATTGTTTTTGAACAGATTGACCATATTGGAGGTCTGTGGCATTTTACAGAGCATGGATATGGAGTTATGCGGTTCACTCATATGTATGTAGGAAAAATAACATTACTTGTTGTACAAACTGCTGTGTTTAAAAAGATCTCCATTCCTGAAAAAAACTGTAACTTCACCTGTATAAAATTTCAATAACTTTTTATGTGGGTTTGGCATCGCCAATCTGCTGCTGAAATGTCACTTGTCAGGTTCATTCATCGACAATGTCATCTTTTCTCATCAGTAAAGGTCTATGATGTTCATATGATAAACAAAATAATACATGGTTGCTTGTAGAAATGGAATTTCTCTTGTAGTGCTCAACTCACTTCTCATGTTGAACTCAAAGCAGTCTATTGTAACCTACCCTGTAATTCCTTGAAGTGATTAACATGTGACTTCTCCCTAGAACATCTATACATTATCCAACAAACAGGTAATGAGAATACACAAACTTTTCAGGTAGAAGTTGTCTTGATCCAACAACAAATTTTCATTTCTCATTTACAAGGAATTGTACAGCAGCTGTACGGGAGAATTAACAATCAGATCTCAGGAGTGAAAGGGTCCAGTGACTTGGGGCATTTTTTTCCGTGCACCCAGGCTTCAGTTTAAAGTTTAATTACCGGCATATCTCGTACTCACATGAGTCACTGAATGCTAAACTCAGAATCTTTGTTCCACAGAAATGTCTCAAAACACAACTACTGCTTCTCTGACTTCCCGTTTCCTGACGACATTCCTGATTATCCTCACCACTCGCACATGGCAGAGTATATCAACAACTATGCTGGACATTTTGGTATCAGAGAACATATTAGTTTCAAAACGAAGGTGGTTCCCATTGCGCAGCTCCCTAAGAGATGGAAAATAACATGGGTGAAAGTGGACAGTGCAGGAATGCATCAAGTTGGTTCTAAGGAAACCTTTGTCAAGTGTGTTACCATAGCAACTGGGCATCATGCCAAACCAAACATGCCTCACTTTGATGGTCAGGAAACATTCACAGGCAGAATACTCCATAGTGTTGACTATAAAGATGCAATCAGCAATGAGGTCATGGGAAAGAAGATTGTGGTTGTTGGTATTGGAAATAGTGCTGTAGATGTTGCAGTCAATGTGGCAGAATTGGGAAGGAAAAAACCCATCTGTATTTCAACAAGATCTGGTGCATGGATTATACCCAACTACGTCCATGGTCACCCAACTGATCATTATGCCTGTCGTCTGTTCTTTTGGCTTTCATGGAGTTTGTCAAATTTTGTCTTTCAGTTGATAGTTCTAAGTGTGGTGGGAAGCCCTTGGCACTGGAATTTAAACCCCAAAATGAAAGCTAGTCAAACCCAGCCCACTGTAAGCCCCACGCTAATTCATCACTTTCAGAGGAGGAACATTGAAGTGAAACCTGCCATTGCAGCATTAGATGGAAACAATGTTACTTTTACCGATGGGACAAAAACAGCATCTGATGTTATAGTCTGTTGTACTGGGTATCATATTGATCTGCCATTTTTAGATGACAAAGTTAAAGCTCAAGTTTTGGAGGAAAGCACCAACAAAATGAAGCTCTTCAAAAATGTTTTTGCTCCAGAAATTGGAGCCTCATTAGCATTCGTAGGTTTTATGCAGCCAGCTTCTGGTGGTCTACTGTCAGTTTCTGAAATCCAAGCTCAATGGTTTTCAGAGCTGTGTAAAGGAACCATCAAACTCCCTTCAATAGAGAAAATGTTCCACAACGTGAAGCAAGACCAGCAAAGAAGTGAGAGCATCTACTATGCCTCAGCAAGACACACCATTCAACAAGACCCCATTCCTTACATTGACGAGATAGCGTCTTATTTCATTGCAAGGCTGCAGCTATGGAGACACCCCTCCTTGGCTTGGAATTTGATTATAGGTTATTGTGGGCCAGCTCAGTGGAGACTGCAGGGTCCACACAAGTGGAGCAAGGCTAAAGAAGTTATACGCTCTGTTTCCATCACCCCACTCATGTATTATGGAACCATCACTTTCCTTGTGTTGGTAATGTTCATTGTAACCTTTATCATTCTTAAATTTTGTTAAACCAGAAACTTCACACCCTAACATCAACATGCATATTCTCCCTACTGTTCTCTATACATTTCCTAAAGTATTGACAAGGAGAATTTGTTTAATGATCAAGAGCTTCTCCAGGTGGTGATCATTTCCTTAATTCTCAGGACCTTGATGTGTGATCCAGGGATGATATTGTAAGGAGAAATTAGATGCTGGTCACTCTTGGATTCAAAGGGTTACCATGACATTTTTTCCACTCTTCTTGTCTGTTAGATTTTATACTCTTTTTTTTTCTTTCTTTGGTTTTTCTTCTTTTTTTTTTTCAACAAGAAAATAGGGAACAAGCAGATGAGCGACCGAGAATTGAGCCACTTTAGTAAATAGCGGTTACCGACGAAGAAATTAACTAAATTATCAATCAGAATCTTACTTAGGAGGATCATGTTGAGCACATGCGTAATAAGATAAACAAGAAGCTAGGCCTTTTGCGGCGCATCAAGTCGTGTCTCCCTCTAAGCGCAAGGATAACTTTTTTTAATTCTTTTGTTCTGCCCCTTTTTGACTACGGCGATATTATATGAGGAGACCGGGGCAACACTACACTTATGGCGGAGGTACAGATCCTTCACAACAAGGCTGCGCGAATCATTTTAGATCTTCCTCCCCACTGCTTCCGCGAGCGATGCACTTTCAAAGCTCAATTGGAAACCTCTAGAAAGGTGGAGAGCGGAGCATCGTGGTATTTTTATGTTTAAGGTAGTTAAACAGGCCCACAAATTAAGGTAGTTAATAACCTTTTTATGCACACTTTTCACTACTCTTTTAACAGCAACTATCATAACTATAATACGCGATCCAAGCGAGATATCCGCAAATCATTCGCACACAGAAGATGGGGGGTCTGGATAACAATAAATTTTGCAGCGAACGCTTTGAATGCCTTACCCCTTTCCCTAAGAGATGTGCCCACCTTAAGCCTGGTATCAAGAAAGCACTATTTTAATTAGTTTCGTTTTTCGCATGTTAATTTTCAAATTAATGTAGTTTTATCTTCATATTTTTCGATATGTATTTTTTTCTTTTTATTCTTAAGCAATTATATTTTATGTAGTTACCTTTAGAGGACCCCTCTGTAAACCACTTTTTTGTGATGTTGGCATCCTCAATAAAGATTAACTATTATTATTAAACCGAACAACGTTTTTTAAAGTATTGTATCACTCCTAAAAAATGTTGAATCATACACGTAATGTTTCAGTGATAGTAAGGATCATATGAAGAGTGATGAAGAAATTTTGTTTCGATTCGAAGTCAGAAAAATGACTTTGCTCAATAATGACGAAACTCGTGAGCTGTCAGCGCTTAATTTTTTCTTATACCAACTAATTAAATCTAGCAAAATATGTGCTGTTTTAAAATCCTTTAACAAATAGAAGTTATTTTTCCAGAATGTCAGTGTATTTAAGAGACTTGTGCCTCTCTATTAAATAGAGGTTACCGACGAAGAAATTAATTAAACCGAACAAAGTTTTCAAAATATTAAAATCGTAACGGTGGCCAATTTACCATTTCAACTTTGTTGATATATTCAAATTATTTTAAAATATTAGATTACTCGCGGAAAATGTCGAATTCTTGACGTAATCTTTCAGTGACAGCGTAATGAACATTGAAACAAAGGACTGATTACGCAATTACCTTCGTTGTGATTTAAAGGAGCAGGAGTTCTATTTTGTTTCATTATCGAGCTTACCCCTATGTTTTTCGTGTGATATTGTTCACAGATTGAATCGCTTACGTAGCTAGTCGTTCCTGTTTGAACCGGTTTACAAGGATAGCCTTATTAGAGAAAGCCCCCCTTATTATTTCGGAGTTGCAGTTAGGGGATCGAAGGAGTCACATCAGAGTATTTTAGTAACGTTTTGTCTGTTCGAGTTACGCAACGTTGGAGTTTCTTTACGGCTCTAAGACAACTTCAGATGTAAGTCTCAGTCTATTGTATTCCGTTTTGTTTTCCTTTCATTTTCTTTTGTAATTAGTCTTGCCGCTTTTCCTTATCCTGTACATTGTAATTTTCTTCTTTTAGTTTCACCACACGTGTAAAAAATACTGAGAAGTTAATCAATCCTTTACCATATTGTAACTTCATATGGGAAGACGAAATAAAATGAGTAGTTCTTCAATAATATACGTAAAATTCGGGTCTGTGGTTGTCCTTCGAAGTACCAGTTGTTGAGGTGAAGGTACTAGCCACACTTCCTATCTCGTCTTGATGTTCTCCGGTGTTTTTTGGTGCTTCTTATTTTATCTTGTTAGTTCGACATTCGCACTCGATACATATTTGAGTTCTCTCCTTTTGCGATTTCTAACTCACAGCCACTTGCACATTATTTTTTCAGTTTTTTTTTCTGAGAATAATAATAATAATAACTTTTATTTATATAGCGCTCATATCCTGAGCTCATGGCACTTTATGACACTTTGCGGGGGACTTTACCAGACTGCTAAGCAGCTTACAATCGATTAAAGGCGAATGTAACAGATGCCCCCTCTCCCCAATTCCCAGTAAACAGGCCAGACCACATCACAGTAATCTCGTGAGTGGGTTCTTTAACGTCCCCTGCCTAACCAAATTAACCAATTAATAGATGCAGTAGACGGGACCTACGGTTTGTTCGTCCTTATCCTAGAGGACTAGAATGTCTATACATTTCTTGATGTTATAGAAAGATAGCACATTCTCCTCAGTTGTTTTTTTAAGACCTTGAGTGTTGGTCCGGCCGGGGCTTGAACCCTCGACCTCCCGCACAACAGTCCCGCTCAGACCGGCAGTTAGCCCAAAATCAATACATATCGTGTTTGTTCTTTGTTTTCCGTTAAACTATTTATCACTACTTCGTTGATCTCTTCACAAAGAAACTCCGGGGAAGTAGGATCCGTTACTCAGAGTATACACAATTCCTGATGCATACACTGAACAAACACGCTGCAGTTTTGCGTATTCCTCGCGTGCCTCCTTGATGTAGCCTTTATTCAGCTTAAAAGCACAAACCCAGAGTTTTCAACACTTGAACGAATTTCTGCTACTTGGAACCCTGCTGAATTGATTTCTGTTGAAAATGTATTACTACCGACCACAACATTTGTTTTTGAAAAGGCAACATGAAAACGTTTCTGGAATAATTAGATTGTTTTCAGCAAATTCCCTAAAGATGAGTACATTACCTTTATCCGTCAATAAAGATACAACAACCCCGAAAAATATCTGAGTTAAGTCCGATTTCGACTTCTTCGGAGTTTTTCTTTTACCTTACTATCTAACGGTGCTTCGTAGAGTATAAATAACGCCCAAAACGAGAGAAGCGGTTGGACAGGTTTCCTCGCATCGGGTAAGCGACGAGTTGGATTGAAGTTACGAAAAAACAAATGGCGAACGATTTAAATTATTTTCCTGATGACGAAGAGTCGGAATGGCTGGCGAATATTGATCTAAGTTTATTAGATAAATCAAACGAAGAAAAGCAGTTCGACGACAAGTTTCATCATTTATTGAGGAAACTATGTCACGCATTTCCCGAAAATAAATACCCGCGAAATTCACCCTCACTGAAAAAACCGTTTGGCGTGTTGGATTAAAAAATAACTCATTAAACATTTTGTTGTGTAGTATCCCTGAGTATTTTTACTCGCTATTGTATTTTGACTTGACCTACGAGCTCCGCGTCAAAATACGGCAAAACTCGAAAAAATACTCCGCGATACTACACAACAAAACATTTGATAACATATCTATCCAAATGTGCTTTGCAGAGTACAAACAACGCTCAAAACAAGTAAATTAAAATATCTCGCGGTATTTGTACTCCAGAGTACCAGTAAGACATTCCCCCGCACTGAAATAGCAATTTGGCATGTTAGATAATAATTCTCTTATTAAAAGTTCTGTTGCCTAGTATTGCTGAGTATTTTTACGAGTTGTGTCGTGTTTTTCTAAATACGGCACAATACTGGTTAGGCCTCCTAGTGTTTGGTCAGAAATGCATGGTTTCACTTTCCTATGAGTGTTCGCCGTATATTTTCAAAGTACAGCACAACTCGTTGGAATACTCAGCAATACAACACAACAAAACGTTTAATAAGATACATATATATTCAAGCGTCTGTTTGTCGGACAACGCTTTTCGAGGTAACCCCTTTTTTAGAACTATGGGTTTGCGGAAAGGCCGGCGGTAGAAATCGTCTATGTTTTGACGGTTGACAAATGACCACATTGAGACCGTCTTGAAGCGGGGACGAAAGTTTTCAGTTCTATTTCAGAGGAGTAAGCATTTTTTTTAAAATAACAAGAAGAAAGAGCGGGTGTATATAGTGGTTATTGTTATTTGGAGAATACTACGGTGGCTTCAAAGTACGGTGGCTTCAAAGGGACATACACTTTCCTCTCTCTTTTTTTTTCACTTGCGACTTAGCTGCTGCTTTCTTGCGACTTAGCTGCAACTTTCTTGCTACTTTCTTGTGACTTAGCTGCGACTTTCTTGCTACTTTCTTGCGACTTAGCTGCGACTTTCTTGCTACTTAGCTGCGACTTTCTTGCTACTTTCTTGCGACTTAGCTGCGACTTTCTCGCGACTTAGCTGCGACTTTCTCGCGACTTAGCTGCGACTTTCTTGCTACTTTCTTGCGACCTAGCTGCGACTTTCCTGCTACTTTCTTGCGACTTAGCTGCCTGGTGCATCAGCCGGCCAGGTTGTTTTATTTGAAAATAACGTAGACTCCTATAAACAATAGGCAGTCTGTTTTGCCTTGGCTTTACAGTATAGCTATGAAGTTTTTCGGCGTTTTCACTTTCATTTCGGTGAGCTCTACATCGCTGGCAGTGCTTCCATCTTACTCTCCGGCAATAAGGAACAATGCAGTAATGCGCGACGAGATAATCAAGGACTACTTCAATCTTGGGCTTACTGCACCTGAAATTGCATTATTTCTCGTAAGTGTACATGGTATCGGGATCTCGTTAAGACAATTGACAAGAATACTCAGACGGTTGGGATGTACAAGACGTCGGCGTCGAAGTAATTTGAATGCGGTGGTAGAAGCAGTCGAGGAGGAACTCAAGGGGAGTGGAAGCCTTCTCGGATATAGAGCAATGCATCAGAGACTCATCAATCAGCATGGTCTTGTTACTACGAGGGAAGTCGTTCGACATGTTTTGAGGGTTTTTGATCCTGAAGGGGTGGAGCATAGGTCACAGCATAGACTACGACGACGAATTTACAGGTGTAAAGGACCAAATTACTTATGGCACATTGACGGCTACGACAAACTAAAACCGTTTGGATTCTGCATTCATGGTGCAATTGATGGCTTTAGTCAAAGGATTCTATGGCTGGAGGTTGCATCTTCGAACAACGACCCTCGTATAGTAGCTCAATATTTCTTAGACTATGCAAGACAGTTAGGAGGTACGGCAAGGATTGTACGTGGAGATAGGGGATCTGAGAACAGGAACCTGGCAGCTATTTAGCGTTTCTTTCGGCGGTCCATGAGTGACGACTTTGCAGGTGATAAAAGTTTCATGTATGGGAAATCTACAGCAAACCAAAGAATTGAAGCATGGTGGGACGTTTGACGCAAGGATGTGCAGAATGGTGGATTACATTTTTTAAGAATGGCTGCCTGTAAGGATCGAGAATCGTCCGTCAGCGACCATTTTGGCGAATTGCTCATACTTAGCTCAACGATACCCTTTGGTAAACTGTTTTCAAAAATCAAGTTTAAAAGTTCCGACGAGTGTTAATTTTTCAGAAATTTGCGAAAATTTGAAAACGCGGTTTAGTGCGGTTTTCCGCCTGGCAAATTGTCCAAAATTCACTGCAAAACCCAAGCTCCGTTGAAGGCTTAAAATGAATTCAGTTAACACCAAACTTCACACGTTTTAAGAAAAAGTCTTCCCATTCATTTGTGTTATGTTAATTTTTCCGTACACAGCTATATTGTGATTTTTTTTTTTGTCCCTTAAGCAACACCCTCAAAAGGTGCTGTACATGGGGCGAAAAATAGGTAAAATTTAACGCGATAAAAGTATACCTGGTACATAATTTTTTAAATTTTTAACTAGACATTCGTAATAAAATGTCATTATTCAATACATGAGTAAAATTTGAAGCTTTGAATCGGAACGCTTCCTTTTGAAAATACCACAAATGTTTGTGTCCTGGGCGAGCAAAGACATATGTTGTGTAAACAAACGCTAATCTAATTATTCCTGCCAGGTAGAAAAAGGTTTTGAAATCAACTTTAAGTTTTAAAACTATGATATCTCTTGCTCATTTTGTTGAACCTCTTTTAACCATTTTGGTGAACTGCTCATATTTCGCCCAAAGAAACCTTTCAGTAAACCCTTTTCAAAAATCATGTTTTTAAGTTCCAGCGATTCTTAGCTTTTCATAAATTTACGAATATCTGAAAACGCGGTTTCAGGTTACCTGAGTTCAGGCTCCGCATGTCGCACAGTCAAAAATTAAGTGCGAAAACCAAGCTCCGCTCAAGGCTTAAAATAAAATCAGTCAAACTTCACACGTTGTAAGGAAAGCTATTCTTATTCAATTCTGGTGAGTATAATTTTTCGGGCACATCAATTTTGGGATCACTTAAGCCCTTGAAAGAACATCCTTACAGACTACGCAAAATGGCGTTGAAAACAGGTGATATTTCGCGCGAAAAAAATGTAGCTGTTACCTGACACTTTGGATTTTTAACAATATATTCGTCAAACAATGCTATTTCCATTCACTGTGCAATTTTTGATGCTCTGAATCGCATTGCTTCCTTTCGAAAATGTCAGAAGTGTTCGTGACCTGAGGGAGCAAAATTATGCAAAGTGTGTAAACAAATAACTAATTTAACCATACTGAGTTGTTAAATATCCAAATTAAATTCGTTCTCCGTTGTAGTGACTTATAGCTTGTAAAATGTAGAGAGACAGGTCAAAAATTTTGCAAGATGTTTGATAAGGTTCTCCAAAACATTTTTGGGCTGAAAAATCTGCAAGTGAAGCACACATTACATTACCACCTTCTCACATTCAAGTAATGCAAAAGACACATTCGAAAGAAGCTCCTTAAGACTTGATTCCACACTGATAATCTAAATACTTTTTATCTTTTACAATGAGAACTCATTTTGTGTAAGTATAAATACAAAGAAAGGCGCCTTATGACCTTCAAAGTAATTTAATACAAGAGAACAGGTGTTATTCTCCTGGTAAGAAAAAGGTTTTGAAATCAACTTTAAGTTTGGAAATTTTTAGCTATTATGCCACAAGATATTAGGTGAAAGGGAAATCATGCATTCAGAGTTGCGTGAGAGCAGAAAGAAAATAAAATCAGTGTCGAAAATGTACATACGGTTGTTACATCGATCACCATTATGCAAATTACGACCTCAGCTGTAGGAAAACTATGATATCTCTTGCTCAGTTTGTTGAATGACTCTTAAACAATTCAATGGTTGTTTTTCATATATATATAGAGATAATATGTATATATTGATCAATAATTCCTGAGAATGTAGGGGGAGAACAGCATTCTGTACAAGCATTTCAGTGTACCAATGCGAATTATTTCTATTTATCACAACCGACGTCCGATCCCAGCAAATACGCACCACATGAGACCCTAAATGGGCTGTCATAAATATACCAAAGGCTGAAAAAAAACAAAAACTTCACTCAAGGTCTGATAACCACACAATAACACTTTTACACTTCAATCTCAGATTTACTACAAAGGGCAAAGGATAGTGCGTCGTTATACCCAGTATACTGTGGGAAAGGAAGATTCTCGTGTTTCCCTGAAAGAAGGCTGGGCTCTCAGAGTAATAAAGAAGGCTAACAGATTCAACGAAAAACAAAAGTCGTACCTTCTGTCTAAATTTCGGATAGGGCAGACGACAGGCCACAATCCTGACGCTGAGGTAGTTGCTCGAGATATGCGGCGTGCCCGGGGCACCGATGGTGCACGACAAGAAATTTCCAGTCATCGGAATTCCTCACAACTACCCAGATCACCTCTTTCTTCTCAAGACAGAGTGCGTTAGTACGCCAATGAGATGCTGATGACAGTGATATCCGAGCAGCTCAGGAGGAGAGTAATTTTAGCGAGGCAAAGGAGACTGTCACGTCAATACAACTTGACCATCCCCTGATCAACGATCAGTACGATCTTTGTGAAATGGCGCTAAAGGACTCTTTGAAAATCTTGAGGCTACCCATGTTGCAGCACATGTGTGAAGATCTTGGCCTCAATATACCATCAAAGCCCATTCGTAAAAAGGCCCCGTAATTGGCTCTACTGAAAGAGATTGTCAGCAAATGTACTTACCAAAAGTCATCATGATGCTGACTTTCTCTTTTGTTTAGCAGAATAGGAAAGTGAGGAAGAAACGAATGAACGGCGTATCGTTCCTAATCGTCAGTTAGTGGTTATCCTATTTTTTTAAAATGCACGTAGGCCGGATCAGAAGTTGTTGCGTTTTGTTTTGTTTTTCTTTTAATCATGCCAGTATGGACCCTCACTTTTCTTTTCTGGTCTTCACGTAAGTAATGAAGTTTACTCATCTGGTAGCCGAAATATGCAAACTGACGGATGCGGGAGTATCCAACCTACATTTCTATCCGCTCATGTTTTAATGCGGGATTTCTTTCTCTAATTTAACGACGTCGTCCTTTCAGTTGCGGTTTTTTAAACGCGCGTATGTTCAAGCACCCCCAAAACGTTTCCAATTACGTTACGTTGCGTGACATTAATAATTACCAGGAGAATAACACCTGTTCTCTTGTATTAAATTACTTTGAAGGTCATAAGGCGCCTTTCTTTGTATTTATACTTACAGAAAATGAGTACTCATTGTAAAAGATAAAAAGTATTTAGATTATCAGTGTGGAATCGCGTCTGGCAAGATGGATATCGCGAGATGCAACGACATGGAATAAAATTTCATGACTGTATATCCGGAGAAGAACAGTTAGAGCAATGGTTTTCTAAAGACGGTGGATTGTTGGTGATGGATGATCTTATGACAGAAGGAGGGAATGAGAAAGAGGTGTTGGATCTTTTCACCAAACATTCTCATCACTGCAACATTACTGTCCTTTACTTGTGTCAAGACACGTTTCCACCAGGCAAATACGCTAAAAGTATTTCCAGGAATGCTCATTACGTGGTCGCTTTTAAGAATCCGCGTGATCAACTAGGACTTAAAAATTTATTGTTGCAAGCTTTTCCGATGACATGGCAAGATATTATGCAAGTGTATTTTGAGGTCACACAACGACCATTTGGATATATCACCCTAGATTTACACCAGGCTAGTAATGATATGAGACGATTATACAGACATCTTTTAAAGCATGAAGGATGTATGCGGTTTTACACTAAGAAAAATGAGCTTTGCGGCTCTTCATAAAACATTGAATGCTAATGTCATTTCTTTATTTTTTGTGCATTTTAATGAGACATATCATTTACATTTACATCAAAACTCTCGGGTGGAATAAAAGATTTTACTTTAAATTGTTTGGTTTCTTCCTCTCTCCTCCCCCTCCTCCTCTTCGCTACCCTGGCTCCAGAGGTTTCTCTTTTTCTCCCTGTTTACAATCCTTTCGGGCTACGAAGCAGTGAGATTGGCCGAGCTGCGTAGCAGCGTCTCTTTTTCTCGGAGCCGCGAGAAAGGATTGTAAACAGGGAGAAAAAGGAGAGAAAAAAGAGAAACCTCTGGAGCCAGGGTACCTCTTCGCGCGTGCCTCCGGAAAAAACGCAGCCTCTGGCTGCGTCTGTGTGTTTTACCCGAGCGATACCATGTTGGAATATTATTCAAAAAACTAATCAAGGGTGACCATGAATGCTGTCGATAGTTTAGACATTACATGGCAAACAAATCAAACGTAGTCGTCATCGAACTAGAAAGTATCGCAGTTAAAAAAAATTTCTTTTACCGATAAGGAGTCTTTGAGAAGAATGATGTGACATGCTAGAGCAACTATGACTCCTCGTCATTTCAATCACAACATTAGAGATTCCAAAGAGACTGCAGCCAATGAAGCATTTAAACATGATGACGCATTTCAAGAATACAGGAAACAAATTATGACATCCATTTATAATTACACAAAAACATATATTAAATCATCGTAAAAATTAATTTTTTCTTGTAAAAGTCTATATGCAAGCGTGTGAGATAATAATACATGTTTTGATTTGAAAAATTAACTCATTTTATCTGCGGTTTAATCCCTCCACCATCTTGGATTTCATTGTTTCCTTTGTTTCCGACGCCATCTTGGATTTCATTGTTTCCGTTATTTTTTAAACTCCAACCCTCCCCCTAAAAAAATCTCTCGTACACCTGAATCATTTACCCTAAAAAACACGCTCCCCTACACCTACACCCTATCAATACATTATCATCCAACCCCTTAAAACCCCTCTTACACCTACATCATATGAAAACATTATCTCTCGGTTGAGTCACTCGGATCCAGGCTCTGCGGGATTCAGCGGTAAGGCGCCATAGACTACTTTTGTGGATACTCTATCTATTGTCCTAGTATATCATTGTGCGTGATTGTGGATACTCCTCAATTATGAACTTTATAACTACATTCCCCTTATACATTTCCCTCTAATTTTCAAATTGTGGATACTCACAATCTGCGTACTCTATCATGTTGTCATATATGTGTGTCGACTTAATCCCTTCTCCATCTTGAATTTTATTGTTCTCATTGTTTGAAATGTTTGTTAGGGTTTGAACACGCGTAAACCTACACATTACCTTACCCTACTTTTTCCGTGATTGTGGATACTCTATCTATTGTCCTAGTATATCATTGCACGTGATTGTAGATACTCCTCCTCAAGTGTAACCTTTGTACCTACATTTTCCCATACATTTCCTTCTAATTTTTCGAACTGTGGATACCTATTGTCCCAGAATCCCCATATATCTACTACTGAGAACCCGTAGTAAAAAATTAATAATGGCATTGTTCACATCGTATTTTGCTATTTTGATAGAGGCCTTAGGTAGCATTTTAACGCGAACGACTACGGAAAAAATGGAAGTTTTGTCACTTTCCTTTCTGTTTCTGAATTTTTCCAAAACTTTTGCACTTATAGCGAGGGCTCTATTTTATTTTGCCTTGGAAGAAAATTGACAGGTATCAGATATTAATTTTTTTTGTTCTTCTCGTTTATCTCGAACAAACGGTTCAATAGCAGGTAACAAACGGGGTTTAAAGGCTGGTTTTCACTTGCGATGGAATCGTAGTCGGAGTCGTAATCAGAAGCGTGGAGCGATACGATCTAGTGGAAATCAAACCGACGGAGTCGGAAGCAGAACACCGATTCTGCCTATGACTCCATCACTTACGATCTAGTGAAAACTGCATTGTCGGAGTCGGAAGCGGAAGCAGAAGAATAAACCAATCACAATGCTCGATTCCATCTTTCCAAAATGCACAAATAGCCGTAACAAATTTAAACGTTTGAGCTTGACTGAAAAAATACGAAATCAAAAGTTAAAATACTCGAAACCTACCGAAAGTCACCGAAAGTACAATTCACGATCACCAAGTCGTAGTTCGCTGACGAGGTTAGCGTACCCTTCCTAAGCTGCTCGACGTCGATAGATATCACGAACACAAAATTTCTTTCTTTTTCGAACGGTATTATTCCTGTACTGTGTGTGCCTGCGCAAAATAATGATTAATAAGAGCCAAAGTTGCTCTTCGTCCGCCATGTTGTCTTTGGCGCCAAAGTTTGTACTTACGCTCTAATTCGCTGCGCTCAGACGCACGTAAATTAATTTCTCTTTAAATACTATAGAAATACAACACCAAAGGAATGATGGTTGGATGCTCAGGCAATCCAAGCTCACATTTATTCATACAATTGACGAAAGAATATTACAATTAAGGTACCCTAACTGCTACAATCCCAAGTTATCAGTTATTTCTAGACGCTTAATTACGTCTTCAAGGACATACATGTCTTTAGCACAGTCCGATATCCAGCGACCATGTAATTGAAGTAAACGTTCCGACAAGTTGGTGCTGTTGCTAACAACAGATGTAGCCCCTCCCGATCTTAAGCTATGCAGGCCATACAACTTGTAATCCAAGCCAAGATCCTCAAGACAATTCTTAAATACTTCCCTACATCTCGTATACGAGAGCTTGCTTCCATATAACCTGTAAGTAGCGGAAGATTTGAACAATCTTAAAGGTCTAAACAGTGGCAAATTGCTGTTGAGATCTACCTCAGCCATCAGAATGTTTCTTTCTAGGAGGGCAACAGGACAATATCTACTAAACAATTTCTCACTATAAACCTTATTCCATTCTCTGTACGCGTACTTTTGGCACGGGGAACAAACACACACAAATGATTAGGCAAAAATTCCAGATGGCCAATCAAAATATTGCTAAATTCATCACGGCGCATCCTCGGAGACCCAGGGGCTGAGTCGATTTCAAGTTAGGGCATGAAGAGCCCCTGGGGACATTGTCTTACAAGACTAGTTCCAAACGGTCGCACTCGTTCTGCCATCTGATTGGTGCCAGAAAAGCTTTGTGTTTTTCTGCCCAATCAGAGTGAAGTGTGCTTTAGAGTCCTTTCGTGTGTTTTAACACGGACATATACTAGTAGCTCAGTTGCTCGCTATGTTTGTCTGGACCTTGCGACGGAGATTTACTTGAGCTGAAAAGTTTCAGTCTCAGCACACAATGTAAGAGAAGTCGATCAGATTGTCGAGCAACTGGCGCATTCGCCTACGTAGCTTTCTGTTTTCTGTGCGCGCCAAAATCTAATCTTAGTAGTAAAGACAATACGGCCAAGGTTGCAGAGAACGTTGAGTTCGTGGACGACCTCCAGTAAGTGCTAAGAGAAAGCTTAGCTGTGTTTCCGGTTAGCTAATTAAAATCTGAACAAAAACTTATTAACGAGAACATCGCGGGAAGGAGAGATGTTTTCAAGCAGTTACCGAAGGAAAGAGTTTAATCTTTCAACTGCTGCCTAGAGTGTTGAAATTCTTGAGCCAGGAAGGCCACGGATTCTCTTCTTGTCCCTTGGTCATTGTCATTTCACCTCTTATGTCGATTGTTTAAGACCAAATTAAAAACCTTTGATCATTGGGAATCGATCCGATGCTGTTTTCAGTGGGAAAAACAAAACCAAAGACCAAGAAATTTTGGATGGAAAGGGTGGGTTTACTTTATTGCAAATGTCAGCTTAGTAGAACAGAATCATCTATCCACATCTAATAAGCAAAAGTTTCCACGCTCAGCTTTTCTTTTTTTTCAAGCGAAGATGACAGATTTTGGCACGCACGGAAAGTTGCGCAAGAACCAGTTGCTCGACATACCTGCGTGGTCCGTGCGACGAAATAACTTCATGGGATTGGCAAAGTTTCAGTCACAGCAAATTATGCAAAAAATCTAGAAAGATTTAAGCTTGAATCTCCTTTAACGTTTAAAGCGACATATCAATGACTGCAACCATCGTGTTGTGTACAAACCTCGCAAACTTTAAAACGCGTTCTCTAGTGATACCTGCGAAAGTATTCAGTACAATTTCCGGTAAGATTTTCGCGGACATGATGGATTTCTCTTACATTGTGCGCTGAGACTGAAACTTTTCACCTCAAGTAAATCTCCGTCGCAAGGTCCAAACAAACAAAGTGAGCAACTGAGCTACTAGTATATGTTAAAAGACACGAAAGGACTCTAAAGCACACTTCACTCTGATTGGGCAGAAAAACACAAAGCTTTTCTGGCACCAATCAGATGGCAGAACGAGTGCGACCGTTTGGAACTAGTCTTGTAAGACAATGTCCCCAGGGGCTCTTCATGCCCTAACTTGAAATCGACTCAGCCCCTGGGTCTCCGAGGATGATCACGGCGCAGAAACCCCGCGAAACCTAACGAGCACATGCAAGCTAAACGCAAGTCCTTGAGGTTACCTGAAGGAGCATACTTATCAATGATTTTCTTGATAATATCGGCAGAGATGGGTTCCTTCTTAGAAACAGCTGGTTTGGTGCGTTTAGCTGCTTCTAATAAATTATGGCAAATTGCTGCATCCAAAGGATTGCTAATGATGCCAGGAATAAAGGAATGAAATCATTTAAGGGCTGTATGTGTCAACGATAGTGTTGCATAAGACTTGGATCTAACGTATACCTCGTGAAGGTAAGAAATTGGAACCGAAACCGAGAAAGGAGGCGACGGCTGAATACCGGAGAAATTACACCATCTTGAGAACTTTACGATTTATTTTGTATCTTTTAACTGTGGAATCCGCCTTAAAGTTCATTAAAAAGGACAGAAGATCTTTGGTGTTTGGTTTCACGTGGTCGGGGATGTTGTCCCAATAACCTTGAGTGGTAAACATCTGATGAAAACAAAAGAAGACAAGACAAAAGAGGACGGAAAACATTTAAAAGAAACGTCGCACACTAAAATACAAGATTCAAAGCAACAACCGGTCTCCGAAAACAGGCATGCGCCACCTTTCTATCGTATGCACGAGCGTTCTACTACCACATAAACTACCTCAGAATATAAGCTGGAGACGATAAAGTGCCCTCCTAATCCGAGGCCAGCGCCCTCTTTTCGATGTATAATCCGACAAGCGTCCTTATACCTACCAAACAAATCTCAACTTAATCATTACTGATCATCCTAAGAGTTACAGAGACCCGGTGGTCAAGCAATCAAAACTTCATACGGACCGCTAACATTTGTCCAAAAAATCTCTTAGAGCCTAACAACGAATTGGTGTTCCGAACATGCTTCAGAAGAGTCCTTCCGCTGAACAACTTATAATCTATCACAAAACTAAAAAATTTTCTAGCAGTGATAGGCCAAAAATACGACGAAGGCCAGAATGGTACGACTTAAGTAGCCACAGCCTTGAATATATACAAATAGTGAATAGTTCTATGGAATAGATTTACTGGGGGCACAACGAGGAAATTTCCCCCTGTCAGATTCTGAACGAAGAAATCAACTCCGCTATAACCTGGATTCCAAAATCTTGAAAAAGACTTGTTGATTTTCTTATAAGAGAAATTGGCAAAACAGTCCACTGTATGTCGCCCCAAGTATAATCCAGGAATTCAAAACAGGAAGTTGCGATTTGCCAATCATCTACATCAATAATACGACTAATGAAGTCCGCCCTATCAAGCTTAGTTCGGGGAATCCATTGTACTTCCAATTCGATTTCATTATCGACGCAAAACTGAAAAATCTTAAGGGCGACAACGTGTAGATCTTTCCTCATGCTTCCAACTTGGATAAATCTAAAAGCATTTTGACTGCCAGAAAACCATTTGATGTAAGCGCCTTTAAGAACGGGTAAAAATGACTCAAGAGCAAATATAATAGCTGTTAACTCCCTCCAAGTAGTCCATCTCACACACGTAATAATCCTATTGTGTTTCCACGCAAAGAGGTCAGTGAGTCCAGAACAATGGCAACTCAAATTGGACGCCATGTTTGCGTTCGGAGCATACACATACTGTTTCAGTGACAGTAAAGATCAGATGACGAGTGAAGAAGTCATTTAGTTTCGATTTAAAGTCGTAAGCTGTCCGCGCTTAATTCTTTTTTTTACCAACAAATTACTCCGAGAAAATGGTCAGCTGTCTTAAAATCCTTTAACAAAGAGAAGTTATTTTCCTAGAATACCAATGTATTAAAGAGAATTGAGTCTCTCTAGTAAATAGAGGTTACCAGCGAAGAAATTAACTAAACCGAACAACATTTTCAAAATATTACATTACTCATGGGAAGTATCGAATTCTAGACGTAATGTTTCAGTGACAGTGTAATGAACATTGAAAAAAGGGACTTTGGTTACGTAATTACCGTCGGTCTGATTGAAAGCAGCTTGAGTTCTGTTTTGTTTCATTATCAAGTTTACCCCTAAGTTTTTCGTGTGATATTGTTCACAGATTAAATCGCTTACGTAGCTAGGCGTTCCTGTTTGAACCGGTTTACAATGATAGCCTTGGGAGAGAACGCCCTCCTTATTATTATGGAGTTGAAGTTAGGGGATCGAAGGGGTCACATCGGAGTAGTTTATTAACGTTTTGTCTGTTCGAGTTACGCAACGTTGGAGTTTCTTTACGCCTTTAAGACAAGATCAGATGTAGATTGCAGTCTATTTTATTCCGTTTTGTTTTACTTTCGCTTCATTTTGTTATTATTCTTGGCGCTTTTCCTTATCCTGTACATTGTAATTTTCTCCTTTTAGTTTCACCGCACGTGTAAAAAATACTGAGAAGTTAATCAATGCTTGACCATATTGTTACTTCATATTAGAAGACGAAATGAAATACATAATTCCTCGATATACGTAAAATTTGGGTCGGTGGTTGTCCTTCAAAGTAACAGTTATTGAGGTGAAGCCATTAGCTACACTTCCTGTCTTGCCTTGATGTTCTCCGGTGTCTTTCGGTGCTTATTATTTTATCTTCTTAGTTCGACATTCGCACTCGATACACATTTGAGTTCTCCCCATTTGTGATTTCTGACTCACAGCCAATTGTACATTACGTTTTCAAGTTTTTCGTTTTTTCTAAGAATCCACAGAAAGAAAGCAAAATTAGAACATATCATGTTTGTTCTTTGTTTTCCGTTATACTTTTTAACACTACTTCGTTGATCTCTTCACAAAGAAACTCCACTGATGTAGGGTCTGTTACTCGGAGTTTACAATTCCTGATGTATATACTGAACAAACACACTGCAGTTTCGCGTATTCCTCGCGTGCCTCCTTGATGTAGCCTTTATTTAACTTTGATGCACAAACCCAGAATTTTTTAACAATTGAACGAATTGCTGCTACCTGGAACCCTGTTGTGAAAATGTATTACTGCCGACCTCACCATTTGTTTTTGAAAACGCAACATGAAAATGTTTCTGGAATAATTAGATTGTTTTCAGCAAATTCCCCAAAGATGAGTACATTAACTTTATCCGTCGATAAAGATACAACAACTCCGAAAAATATCTGAGTTAAGTCCGATTTCGACTTTTCTTTTACTTTACTATCCAACGGTGCTTCGTAGAGTATATAAGTTACGCCCAAAAGGAGAGAACCGGTTGGACAGGTTTCCTCGCATCGGGCAAGCGACGAATTGGATTGAAGTTACGAAAAAAAAATGGCGAACGATTTAAAATATTTTCCAGATGACGAAGATTCGGAATGGCTGGCGAATATTAATCCAAGTTTTTTAGATGATTCGAACGAAGAAAAGCAGTTCGACGACAAGTTTCATCATTTATTGAAGAAAATACCGCGTCAATTCTGTTCCGCCATATATGTCACGCATTTCCCAAAAATAAATATCCGCGAAATTGACCCTCACTAAAAAAAAATTTGGCGTGTTTGATAAAAAAATCTCTCATTAAACATTTTGTTGTGTAGTATCCCTGAGTATTTTTACTCGCTATTTATATTTTGACTCGACCTACGAGCTCGTCAATATAATTCTAATTATAACTATAATTATAGTTATAATAATAATAATAATAATAATAATAATAAAAGTACGGACACTTAAGTACGGACCCCTTCGCTGGGAACTAAGGCAGCAGTTCCCAGGCTACGAGGTGAAGCAATGTAACATCATTATGGATGCCCTCGGGGGGGTGGTCACGGGAGCTGGATGTCATGATGCGCGAGCTGGTGGGAGGCAGAAGCACAGACGTACTGCGAAAGATGCAGAGGGCAGTGCTCTCGGGCACGCTGAATATTGCCCGGACTTTCAAGGTGGCAGTTTGAATTCCTGTTAGAAGGAGGACCGTACACACAACGGAAAAGCTTTTTGGGATTAGTTAATGTACATTTATTTTTTACTCCATAGCTCACATGTTCCGACTTTCGCCCTGTGCTGCCTGATTAGAATGTAGCATTCAGTTGATTTCTCTGCGATCATAATAATAATAACAATAATACTAATTTGATATTTATATTGCGCAAATTAACGTATGGATATTATCAAATGCGCACCACAACACTTTTCGAGGGACTTTGGCCGGACTGCATCAGCAGATTACAAACAATCGAAGGAAACTTATTTTTAAGATCTAGATGCCCCCTCCCCCCAATTCCCAATAAACAGGCCACACCACATCACAGTAATCTCGTGAGTGGGTTCTTCAATGTCCCCTGCCTAACAAAATTAACTAATTCATAGATGCAGGAAACGGGACCTACGGTTTATTCGTCCTTATCCAAGAAGGCTAGAATGTCTATCCATTTCTTGATATTATAGAAAAGTAGCGCATTGTCCTCAGTTATTTTAAGACCTTGAGTGTCGATCCGGCCGGGGCTCGAGCGCTCGACCTCGACCTCCCGCACAACAGTCCAGCGCTCTAACCAATCTTCGGCAGAACTCGAAAAATACTCCGCGATACTACACAACAAAAGGTTTAATAACATATTTAATTTATTATCCAAATGTGCTTCGCAGAGTAAAAACAACGCCCAAAAGAAGTACAAATATCTCGCGGTTGTTGTACTCCAGAGAGAGAACCAGTAAGACATTCGCCCGCACTGAAATAATAATTTGCCATGTTGGATAATAAATCTCATATTAGACGTTCTGTTGTGTTGTATCGCTGAGTATTTTACGAGTTGTGCCGTATTTTTCAAAATACGGCACAATAGTGTTTGGCCTCCTAGTTTTCGGTGAGAAATGCATGGCTTTACTTTCCTACGAGAGTGTCCGCCGTATATTTTCCAAATACTGCACAACTCGTAAAATACTCAGCGATACGACACAACAAAACGTTTAATAAGATATCTATATATATTCAAGTGTCTGTTTGTCGGACAACGCTTTTCGTGGTAGCTTAAAAACCCTTTTTCAGAACTATAGGATTGCGGAAAGGCTGGTGGTAAAAATCGTGTATGTTTTGACGGTTGACAAATGACCACATTGAGACCGTCTTGAAGCGGGGACGAAAGTTTTCAGTTCTATTTCAGAGGAGTAAGCATTCTTTTAAAATTAACAAGAAAGAGCGGGTATATAATAGTGGTTATTGTTATTTGGAGAATACAAGGGTGCTCTGCAGTTATGCAAATTCTTAGTGTTAGTAAAAAATGCATGGTTTCACTTTCCTACGAGAATATCCGCTTTCTCAGTTACTGATGAGTCACAATTTGCAGATAAACAGATGAAACAGAGAAAACATGTGATTTTGCAAACTCTGTGGGGAAATGGAAGTCGAGGACCGCAATCAAGTCATTGGGAGGTTTTCATACTCAGTAAAAAGCCCTTACAATAATATCAACTTACGATTTCTCCTCACACCTGAAAACGTTTCTATGGCGCCTCTTTCAAAGAAATTTCAAATAAATCTGACGTATTTCAAATAAGGAAAAATTTGACCCAAGCCTTTCATTTTCCTGCTTCGGTTTCCCATGTAGTCGAGAAAATGATAGCGTGCGAGAACAAATCATCGAGAGCCGTAAGTTTGCCAGGAGTTCAAATTGCAGTTTTTCCATAAATAAACTAAAAATCTGAAACAATGCGTAACCGGAGTCCACACGCCAATTTATAAAGCGTTTTTCATTTCATCGAAACAGCGTGAATGCAACAGCATTGAAACGATGGATCATCTCAAAGAACTAATTGCGCCAAAAACCTTCAACAAAATTAGCTATGCCGCAGTTTTAATTTGGTTTATGATCAGCGCAGTCTTCTTTGGCATTTTTGCTGAAGTGGAGAACAGTGAAGAAAGATTTGACTTCCGCTGTGGTGGAGCGAGGAGCGAATACACCGACCTCGTCCTTGGAAAATGTTTCGAGAAGTACGAGAAACAGTACAAGAATCACGGCGTTCCTATATATGGCTTCATAATCATCAATTTCGGCCTTATTGGAATCGTATGTGCTATGTACTCCCAATCAGTGAGACATACAGTCGATCATTTGTCCTCAAGTAACCGTAACGGAGATCCCGAGAGCGGACTGTCGCACGACCAAGGGAACTCAAGAGAGCCAGAAAGAAACCGCGGACACAAACTTTTCATTGCTTATTGTTGTCAACTATCCACAAGACTTGTCTTAGGAATTCTCTTCATAGTCCTTCAAACTCAGTGGCTTTATTCTTTACAGTTTTCCTCAAAGTTTGACTGTTATTTTAACTATGAAACCAATCAGCCAAGGAATTCATCTAACGCCACCCCAAACAATACTCACGAATGTTACAATCGACGGGCGGAGAGGAAAACCTTCTGGATGTACGCTGTCCTTATGGTGAATGGAACTTTTGTCGCTGGCATTCTGATTGAAACCGTCTACATTTTGTTACGAGCATGGAGAGAAAGGAGATTCATGCAAGACTCAGAGTTTCTAAAAACCCATCTAAATCCCACCGATGACAAGTCGCTTCAGGAACCTCAAAGGCAAGAAGGAAGAAGAGAACATGAACTTATTCCACTTCCGGTAAGAGAGCGTGAACATCGAGTCCAAATGGAGTCGCATCGAGAAATACAACAGCCAGATGGAGGGAGCGGAAATGAGAACTCTGAACAGCTTCAGACATTCATCACGAAAACAAAGAAAAAGATTAAAAAAGACACCCGTTTTCCCGCCGAACTCCGATCACCGTTTTCAGGTCCTCCAGGGGAAGAAACAGCTACCAAAGATTTGACTCTGGATCAGATTTACACAAACCTGGTGGTCATTCCCGGCAGGGCTGTCTACCACTTTACTACAGACAGACAAGAACAACTCAGAGTTTATCCAAAGTCGCGCAACGAAGAATCACAACTGGAAAGCCTGAAAGACCTCCTAAATGATGAAAATAAGAAAGTCTTGATTGTCGGTCGTCCTGGAATCGGCAAGACATTATGTTGTGCCAAAATTCTTAGAGACTGGGCATCTGATAAAGTATTCAACGCAACATCCAGTGCCAAAATCCATTTTGATGCTGCGTTCTTGGTGAAATTCAGGAGCTTCGACTCAGCAAACGACCTTAACCTCAGGGAACTACTGATAAGGTCAGAACATTCTCCCTCAAATCAACTGGACGATGAAGTCTGGAGGCACATCCTGCAGCATCCTGAGAGTGTCCTGATACTTTTCGATGGATTTGACGAATTTAAACATGGCGCGAACATGGCCGTCCTGAAGCCTCCCTTTCCCAGCATCGAAGAAAAGATGCCGCTCGAAATGCTTTATCAGTTGCTTGTGACCGGGAAACTCCTCGAAGATGCCTCGGTTGTGACGACTACGAGACCTACAGCTTTGAAAGGCATCGTACATCTTAAGTTTGACAAAACCTTAGAAATTCTGGGGTTTTCAACCGAGCAAATTAAAGAATACGTTTACAAATTCGCTGGAGATGACCAACAAGCAGGCGAAACACTATGGCGACACATCAGCAGCAACATGAACTTACTTTCGCTCTGTTATATCCCTGTGAACAGCTTCATCATTTGCTCAAGTCTGTCACAGATATTGCAGTTCGAAAGTTCCGCCAGCGTTACCCTCCCTTCCAAATTAACAACGATTTACAAGATTGGAGTGAAAGTGTTTTATTTCAAACACACAAAAGAATTTCGCGATGAACGTTTAACTCGTGAACACTTTCTTTCAAATAAGCTGCCAACTGAATTGGAAGGCAAATTCGAGACACTAGGAAGAGTGGCGTTTGAGGGAATTAAAGAAGGGAAGCTGATCCTTGAAGGAAAGGAAGTACGTGGAATGGAGGACAGCGCTCTCTTCCATCGCTTACCCGACCGTCAAACTGAAGCGTTTGAATACAAACCACAATTCTGCTTCATTCACTTAACAATGCAAGAGTTTTTCGCTGCGAGGCACCTAGTTAATACAATGACGGAAAGTGAACTGACGGAATTTGTTTCCCAAAACATCATGGATGGAAAATGGCAACTGGTTTTCCAGTTCCTAGCAGGACTAATGAACGATAAAGAAAACCTACCGAGCGAAATTATCACAGACCTTCTTCCTGTGGAAACTGGAAAGAAAACTGTTGGCGACTATGAACTGTTGTCAGAGAGTGAAACCCAAAGGGAAGTAACCATGTGGCCGACTGCAGGAAAACGGTATTTAGCAATGACATTGTTCAAATGTTTTAACGAAAGTAATAGAATGCAATCGATAGTTCAGAGAAAACTACAACAAATTAACTTTCACGGTTTAAATTTTTATTTAAGTCACCTCACAGCTGTTGATTGTTCTTCGTTAGTAAATGTAATTATGGATGTTCAACAAATTTCACATCTACAATTGGAAACCAATAACCTGGGTCCTCTAGGTTGTTTAGAGGTTTGTAAATTGTTAAAATGTAGGAAATCTCAACTGAGCTGGTTAGACCTCGAAGGAAATCAATTGAAAGATGAAGGAGCAAAGTATTTAGCTGACGCCATCACAAGCAGCAACTGTCAGCTACACACGTTAAACCTCCCAAACAATAACATCACAGACACAGGAGCACAGCACTTGGCTTACGCTATTACAAGCAACAACTGTCAGCTACACACGTTAGACCTCACAGACAATAACATCACAGACACAGGAGCACAGCACTTGGCTTACGCTATTACAAGCAACAACTGTCAGCTACGCACGTTAAACCTCACAGACAATAACATCACAGACACAGGAGCACAGCACTTGGCTGACGCTATTACAAACAGCAACTGTCAGCTACGCTCGTTAAACCTCGAATACAATAACATCACAGACACAGGAGCACAGCACTTGGCTGACGCCATTACAAACAACTGTCAGCTACACACGTTAATCCTCTACGACAATAAAATCACAGACACAGGAGCACAGCACTTGGCTGACGCCATCACAAGCAACAACTGTCCGCTACGCACGTTAAACCTCAGAGACAATAACATCACAGACACAGGAGCACAGCACTTGGCTGACGCCATTACAAACAGCAACTGTCAGCTACACACGTTAGACCTCAGAGGCAATAACATCACAGACACAGGAGCACAGCACTTGGCTGTCGCCATCACAAGCAACAACTGTCAGCTACACACGTTAGACCTCAGAGACAGTAACATCACAGTAGCAGGTAAGCAACATGCACGTAGTTTAGGAAGTAAGAGTAAGTCTGAGTGTAAGCTATATATTTAAGCCTCGGCAATTGCAATTGTAAACTGTAAACAAATTATCTGAACTACTTACTTTTCAAAATCTTACTATTCAACGTTAACTGTGAGGTAACCAGCTCAGTGACAAATTACAACCCATAAACTTAAAAGGCGAATGAAAACAAACTAGGTTTGAAAGGCGCTCACGGCAGACAGATTATTTGAACCGGATCGAAATAAAGAAAAATGAACCAATGAACATGTTTATTGAGAGGAAAGGATGTCAATCTTTTTTTATGCGAACCAATAATATTGAAGTGAAAACACAAAGAGAGCCGGCAAATCTCGGACCTCTTAGGAAACTGTATCGTTCCATGATTGGTTAGTTTCGATCCTAAATTGAATGCAAGCTTCTGTATGTTTTGATCGCCTACGCTTGTCACAAGGAATAGTTTCCAGTTAAGTTTATCGAAGTTCTTTTGGAGATTAAAAGCGGATCGGATGAGTTACTTTCAGTACAGATTATAGATAGAACACATTTGTTTTATAGTTTGTTTTCCCTTTCGATTGAAGCGATCAGGTTCAAGTAATTTCATATCACCTGCCATTGAAATCCTAGCCAATTGTAAATAAACTCGTCGCGTGCTTGAAAGAAAAGTTATTTCGGTAGTGAGAGATTTAAATCATATCAATTTTGCTTAAGTTTCTACAACTGATGTACATACTAGCGAACTTTTGTACATATTTAGCGAACTTCTGTACATATCTAGGGCCTGTTATTTGCCCGGTCTAATGAACTGTCCATAAGTAGTATTGTACTGCAAAATCTTAGATGAACAATCAGCCTTTGCAGTTAAGATGTCAACTTACCAGTACTTGTTAATAGAGCCAGAACTCCCAAACCTATCAGTGTGGAATAAATTTTGTAAATGATTGTGAACTTTGTGTAGTGATCGTTTTATCCCCTATGATTAGAGACAACTTGAAAGCAATGGGGAAGAGTGATGGGGGCGGGGGGGGGGGGGGAAAGATGTAGCCTTCCTAATTTCAAGAAAAAGAATACATTTACCTGAGAAGTATGCCTCAAGTCTCCTTAAAAAGCTGTCTTCAACATCACCTACACTTGATGGCAAACTAAACAAAAAATAGTGGGGATTTACGGCACCTTTATTAAAACCCTCACCATATCTTAGTAAGAATGATTTCCCTCCCAATAATAAAACAGAAATTCTTCACCACGTCTCAAACCAATATGTAAGAAAGCTTTAAATGTGAATGACATGAAATAAATATCAGTCACGCATTCGCTTTAATACATTCCAACCTAGCCACTCATTCAGAATATTGGCCAGATGGGAGGACATATGTTTTAAAAGCTTTTGCTGATGCAATGTTTATGACATGGATGGAACTTGGGAGCAAAAAAACAATCCTAACTAGATAAAAGAACTAAAACAAATCAGAGAACAGACATGAATTCCACAGGTAAAAGGAATGGCAAGAGAAGGCAAGGAAACTCCACAAAGTACTTGTTCCTGCTTAGGAAAAGCAAAACACTTCAGACTCCCACCCAATTTTTCAACACTTTTAATCTGGATTTTTGATGCAAACAATACAAATTTATCCATTTCATTTTCCTGCCTCGGTTTCTCATATCAGTTTCCAATAAAGTTGAGAAAATGATGGCGTGCAAAGACAAATATTTGACAGCAGCTGGTAACTTTGCCTAGAGTTGAAATAGAAGTTGCAAAATAAACAAATTTAAAATTTGAAACAGTGAGTAACCAGAATTTCACAACCTTGGGTATAGAGCTATATTTCCATGTAAAAGAAACGTTGAAAATGGATAATAAGTTAAATTAAGGATAATCTGCCTCATGCAATATCACATCAGAAATGTAAATCTGCATACTATGGCCCAGTATGAGTTTAAATTTTGCCACATAAGGCGCACCATGTACAATATATGATACATGCGGCTAAAACTTGGCTGATACATTACCAACAACTTGGATTTATTATCAGCAAGAGCTTTTGACCTAAAACAGGGTTATAAACTTCTTGTATCAGCTGATGAGGGTATCAACTGACACTTGGTCAACATGTAGACCCAAAGCTGCCTTACATACACATAATCCCAGTTTTTAACTTAGTTGACTTTACGTAATTATTAATTTGCCAAAAAATTCTATTTTACATTGGTTGCTTGCTGTGATTAATTTGACTTTTGAGCAAGTGCAACACAATGGAAAATTATACATGTATTGTTGGCTTAGTGATAGAGCATGGAGCTGCAGAATCCAAAGCTCTACCTCTTGACTACTCATGAGGACTCATTTTTCCTTCTTTTTTCCACAATAATGAGGAGATAAAAAGAACATCTTTCTCTAATATTTCTTTTGTCTGGTCTCAGAATGAAAATGCTCACGGGGAGATGCATGTCATAGAGTATCCAGTTTGGCATTGTCACCCAGACCTTTGTCTTCTTGGTTCCTAATTAAACAAGAAAAAAAAAAAAAAACTGGCCCAAGACTCAACTCCCTGTAGCATACATATTTTAAGGGAAGTGGGTTTTATTCAGTAATTAATGTTGTATGTTATTAACAACACAAATAACAATCTTTTTTGTATGCAAGCTTGTTGGAACTTAACCAAGCTGAGAGTTTTTAAGAAAGTTGTTTGTTTTAATTTGCAGTCTTCTGTGAAAGATCAGGAGGAGAATAATTAAAAAGATCTTTATGTCGCATGCTTTCAAATAATTAAAAAGATCTTTAATTTACATGATTTTGAATGTAGTTAACTGCACAGAAAGAAGGCCTCATGTACTTGACAAGAAAGAAAAGGTTAAGGGTGGGGGGGGGGGGCAAAATTCTGCTTGCAAACAGTGGAAGCAACAGGAAACCAGAAGCAAGAACCAAAATCCTATACCTTTAAAAAAAGTTTTTGTCTGTCAAAACAAATCCAACCAAATGAAACAAGATTTTCTACTGCTAAACTTTTACAGTGACAGAAGAATAACAAAGGAGAGAAGAAAGAGACAACAATTGTAGGCAACAATCCAGGGATTCAGAGAGCATCAAAGTCGGCTAAGGCTCTAGAAGGCCATGCTCTACTTTGGGGGAAAACTGGTAAAGGGGGGTGGGCAACTTGCTTTACTCCAGGGCCGGGTTGTTCAAAGGTCGGTTAAGAAAACCCGGGTTAGTGTAAAATTTCATTTCAGATCTGAAAGCTTTAAAAGAAAATTCACTTGAATTCCATTTTTCTATGATTTAATGATTGAATGCTCTAAAAAGAATTGGGAAAATTATCCCAAAACAGCCTTTCAACAGAGAAATATAGAAACCGGGATTAACAACTAACCCTGAGTTAGCCCTAATCGGCCTTTGAACAACTGGGCCCAGGTGGTGAACTCCTAATATTGACAGGGGTGCAAACTTGCAATTTGTCGAAACCTCCATAAACCCTAACGCCCTTGTGAACTGAATTCCCAGTTTTCTGGGAATTCCTTGAAATTCTCAAAAATTCTCAACTATATAAATAAGCTCTGATTTGAAAAGCTTGGAATTACTGGGAATTTCTGGGAAAGGAAGGTTCAAGTTTTGCAAGGACTTGGAATTCCTAGGAATTCTCAGCTATACAAACTACCTATAAGTTAAGATTGGGTGGAATTTTTTGGGAATTTCTGGGAATTTAATTTGAGGCAATGTACATAACCCTGAATCTCAAATAATTCCAAGAAATTCTCAATACCTTGAAAGTGGAAGTTTTAAGACAAGGAGTAATTTTAGAGGTTTAAAACTTTGGTTCCCCCACAGAATGTACCAAGAGATATACCTGTATACGTTTATCATGAAATTTATTATTTAAAATGAGTTTTAGTAAATCTTAACATTAACATGCACTTTTTTACGTAAAGCAGCAGTCAATTATGTTAAATGCAAATTGTCAATCAT
This sequence comes from Stylophora pistillata, assembly GCF_964205215.1. Classification (NCBI taxonomy): domain Eukaryota; kingdom Metazoa; phylum Cnidaria; class Anthozoa; order Scleractinia; family Pocilloporidae; genus Stylophora; species Stylophora pistillata. Next base: position 1,866,687 of record NC_142525.1, read on the forward strand.
AGATTTGCTTTCTAACCTCAAAGACCTCTTGGATTCCAAATGTCTCATGTCCACAGATGTGCCAAAATCATACAAGATAAACATAACCATAAACATTGGAACACTTCGGAATGTGCACATCCATTTGTAGGCAAGAATTCCAACGCAACAAAGTCGCTTCCTTCTCTTGCACAAATGTTTCTTCGTTAGGAAAGGCACTTAACTCTCTTGGCACCACTGCTAGTTCTGTGGAAGCGAAAGACTATGGCTGTGTGGAAACGTGTTGCTGAACTCTTGTTGCGGTCAAACTATGTTGATTTGGGTACTGGTACACTGTCACCATCTAGTTATCTCTTATACTTCCTATGGTGGTATCCACCTGTTATAATAATGAGGGTATTTTTTATTTATTACAGTTTATGCAAATCTAGATTTAATTAAATTACCAAACAGATGCATAAATAAATACATAGACATAAACATAAACAGAATAAATAAACAATGATGATGATGGAGAGGCAGCATCCAAAGGCATCCTAGACACCATACGAGGGATGCTCCCCAGAGAGATATAATATTGAAAAACAGTTATCATGGTAGAGAGTTTGATATCTAAGTAATACATTGAATCACATCTAAAATTTCTAAGTATTACCAATGAATGAAGTAACTTTGTGTTTAAGGCTAGAAATACTAGCAGAATCCTTTATATTATTTGGAAGACTGTTTCATTAATTCACAACACGGATAAAAAAGCTATATTAAAAAATATTTGTTCTACTGTACATGCTAACTAGGTCAAGAGAATCATTCTTCCTTAAGTTATAATCTACACTACGATCTTCACAGAAAAGCACCTTATCAGAAATATCCATATCATCATGCCCATTCATTAAATTGAATAAAAATACAATATCCCTGATATATCTTCTATGAAATAAACTATGTAATTTTAATTTCTTTAATCTAACATTATAATCCTCATCAGAGTTAAGAATAAACTTAGTTGCCCTCCTCTGAATTGCCTCTAATTTATTGATATTGCGTTGTGTACGAGGATTCCAGGTTTCACATGAATACTCGAGCAGGGGTCTGACAAGACTGCAGTATAATGTTTTCAATGTAGTGATATCTTTCAAATCTCTGCATGTTCTTAAAACACGTTTTAAATCACATTCAAAGTTCTGATTGGCTTGTGATATTTCTCACCTTTGCCGTGAACTCAACTGAAGTCACGGCTTCCAAGTCTTCGTTTCCTCGACGACTTTTAGACATAAATCGTGCATTTGTATTACGCTCGATTCTTTTCGATTATTTCCACATAGAGTGAGTTCGCATCATTATTTTTGTCATCGTAAAAACATGGATCTTAGGTTAATCTATTAATTCATTGTTCAAACGCAGAGTACCGGTGAGAGAATTCACGGCAAGTAATTCATGGCAGTCTCCATATAGACTCCCTCTTACCCAGTCTCCTTATAGACTCCCTGTTACCCATTCTCCCTGTGTACCCTGTGTACCCTGTGTACCCTGTGTACCCTGTGTACCCTGTGTACCCTGTGTACCCTGTGTACCCTGTGTACCCTGTGTACCCTGTGTACCCTGTGTACCCTGTGTACCCTGTGTACCCTGTGTACCCTGTGTACCCTGTGTACCCTGTGTACCCTGTGTACCCTGTGTACCCTGTGTACCCTGTGTACCCTGTGTACCCTGTGTACCCTGTGTACCCTGTGTACCCTGTGTACCCTGTGTACCCTGTGTACCCTGTGTACCCTGTGTACCCTGTGTACCCTGTGTACCCTGTGTACCCTGTGTACCCTGTGTACCCTGTGTACCCTGTGTACCCTGTGTACCCTGTGTACCCTGTGTACCCTGTGTACCCTGTGTACCCTGTGTACCCTGTGTACCCTGTGTACCCTGTGTACCCTGTGTACCCTGTGTACCCTGTGTACCCTGTGTACCCTGTGTACCCTGTGTACCCTGTGTACCCTGTGTACCCTGTGTACCCTGTGTACCCTGTGTACCCTGTGTACCCTGTGTACCCTGTGTACCCTGTGTACCCTGTGTACCCTGTGTACCCTGTGTACCCTGTGTACCCTGTGTACCCTGTGTACCCTGTGTACCCTGTGTACCCTGTGTACCCTGTGTACCCTGTGTACCCTGTGTACCCTGTGTACCCTGTGTACCCTGTGTACCCTGTGTACCCTGTGTACCCTGTGTACCCTGTGTACCCTGTGTACCCTGTGTACCCTGTGTACCCTGTGTACCCTGTGTACCCTGTGTACCCTGTGTACCCTGTGTACCCTGTGTACCCTGTGTACCCTGTGTACCCTGTGTACCCTGTGTACCCTGTGTACCCTGTGTACCCTGTGTACCCTGTGTACCCTGTGTACCCGTGTGTACCCCTGTGTACCCTGTGTACCCGTGTGTACCCGTGTGTACCCTGTGTACCCTGTGTACCCTGTGTACCCTGTGTACCCTGTGTACCCTGTGTACCCCTGTGTACCCTGTGTACCCTGTGTACCCTGTGTACCCTGTGTACCCTGTGTACCCTGTGTACCCGTGTGTACCCTGTGTACCCTGTGTACCCGTGTGTACCCTGTGTACCCTGTGTACCCGTGTGTACCCTGTGTACCCTGTGTACCCTGTGTACCCTGTGTACCCGTGTGTACCCAGTGTACCCTGTGTACCCTGTGTACCCGGTGTACCCTGTGTACCCTGTGTACCCTGTTTACCCGTGTATACACTTTGTACCCATGTATATCATGTATATCCTTGTATACCTCGTATACCCTGTCTACCTTGTGTACCCTCTACACCCTGTATATTCATGTATACCCAAGTATATTCATGTATAGCCAAGTGTAGCCTGTATACCATATATACAGGAAACCTGGCAAACATCAGTTGGAATGAATGGAAGCTGTCTGGCCGAACACAATCTCGTTTTGTACGTTTTGTACAAATGAATTATGAATAACTTATTATGATTTTATTAGCCCGGGGGGAAATCCCATATAAAATGGACTGGGATGCTCGTCTGGAATTTTGAAATAAAATCCTAAAGGAGGGAAATGTATGCGTGGCCCAACCGTTTTGGACCCCTAAATGAGACCATTTCAATCTTTAATGATATGAATCGAGTAAATAAAGCCTGGAGCAATTGGTTCCTGTGACAGGGTACACGGGGTACACAGGGTACACAGGGTACACAGGGTACACAGGGTACACAGGGTACACAGGGTACACAGGGTGCACAGGGTGCACAGGGTGCACAGGGTGCACAGGGTGCACAGGGTGCACAGGGTGCACAGGGTGCACAGGGTGCACAGGGT